>NC_057806.1:7556932-7608058 GCF_018294505.1 Triticum aestivum | reverse complement strand
TGCGGGAGTGAGAGGAGAGAATGATCGATTTCGTGTAATTCCTTCGATTTGGAGGTCTCGACGCGTTTCGGATCTGGCCCGAATATTCGGTCGGTAGGAAAAAGTGGCTTTTGTTCTTCTTGTGTACCTAACACGGGAACCAAGCTCAGGAACAGGTCTCACCCATGACATTCTGGTTCATGACTGGAATCAAACACACCCTACATGTTTCAAGTAGAAAGATCATGAGCCATTAGCGCTTGCTGAGAACGTATGAAAGAAACCGTTAGGAATTGTCCTAGACGTGGCATGAAAAAACGACCAATTTTTCATTTTTTATAGTGGTTTAAATCATTTATCCATGAACATGCTTGAGACTATTGTAGGAGGACTATTATGGGAGCTACGAGACGATATGCATGAAAATCATGCTCAATGGCCTGACAACAGAGCTATGTCTAGAAAGTTAAATTCTATTACTCAAGAGAAGAATGAAGAGGTTAGGACAACATTTGTTGAGATCATAGGTATGATAAAGAGGTAAATAGGAAGGTGAATGATATTATCGATGTTGCCGTTAACGTCAACTTCATTGCTCGCAATAGTTATAATCCTGAGTGGAAGAATTAGAACTTTGGTTCGAATCATAACTTGTGGTAGTCTAGTCCTTGTTGCTGGAAGTTAAAACCTGCCAGCCCCATAAATTGATAGCACTACTCGCCCCTTTAGTCCTCAGACCATGATCCCAATACATCTACCACGAGCAAGGCACACCGTGACTCGCTTGCGTGCTGATGAGCCTAACCTGGAAGGAATGACCGGTTCAAGGCCCCCCCCCTAGAGCTAGAGTAAAGAGGGTGCTTAAGAAGGATGCGATTCTAGACATGGTTTAGGGCAGGTTGGGTGGGGGAGGGTGTTGAAACCCCTTACTGCATCTAGTGGGCATGGACATGGTTGGTACAAACATCCAAACACGCTCGTGGGCTTCGCCGAACTTCGAAATACAACGTCTCATGATTATGTACTTCATGTCACGTGCTCGAAAGATCCAACAACCATTTTTAGCAAGTGGTATCATACAACAGTTTGCACTAATGCGCGTCGGTGCTATACAAACGGTTTTTAACCCCTTTCCGCGATGGCATTTGGGACCGTCGCCAAGTGAGTGTGTGCGATAGGGTGTCCTTCCCACACGACGCAGAAACCGTCGGGGATATGGAGCAGTGATCCAGAGGTCTCTGATCGCAGTGTCACATTATCAGCATCCTGCACTAGTGTTGTATCATGATCCGTTTAGAGGCGAGGGCCGAGGGTTATGCCGTGCAATTGCGCAAGGGCATGGGCATACGGGTCGACCTCAACCGACGGCCACAGGTGACGTGGCCGTGACTCATTAAAGGCCGAATATTTTTTCAATGGGAGGCGATGTTTTCGTCGATATCGAGACGCCTTAGGTGTTTTCGACAATCTAAGATCTACCGGCTCAGTCTCTCGGAGGTGCTCAAAAAGGTAGTGTGTGCAAACATGTGTTCATAAAGATGAGTATATATGCGTGTATATGAACATTTGCATCTTTCCATGTTTCTCAAAGCAAGTTCAAATTTAAAATTCAAAACCTGAATCCAAAAGCAAAGAAAAGGAAGGTTGTGGACGTGGCTTCTGTCATGAGTGTCACTCAGATTGTACCGTGGGTGGGCATCCCATTGTGTGAGCTATACCTGGCCATTCGTCGGGCTGAGACAGGCTTCGGGCCGGGCCTACCAAAGCCTGCCACAGAAAACCTAGGCCCAAGCCCAGTCCGACCCAGCTGTCGGGCGTAAAAATTAGGCCCAAGCCCGATCCATCATGCAAAAAGCCCGTGGGGACTCAGGTCGGGCTTCTTTCTTAAACTACGAATATGTCGAGCACGAGCCCGGCCCAGCCCAGCCATTGGGCTCAAAATGTAGGCCCAGGCCCGGCCCATGGGCAAGGTCGGGCCGTCCGGGCCGGGCTGCCCATGGCCAGTATAGTGCGAGCGCACCCACTCCCCTCCCTTTTCCCGCCCTTTTTATTCCCCACCTCCTCTCCCCGACTCCAGAAGCTTCCTTCCACTCCTTGCTCCTTGCCACGCACCGCCACCGCCGCCGCCGGCGAAGAGGAGAAGGGCGAGAGGGGGAGGATGGGGACCCGACATATACCGCTGCCTTGCCTGTACGAGCTCCTCCTCGGCAACGGTGACTTGGCACCCTAACCTGACCGACCGCCGCCGGTTGTACGGCTCCCCCCTCCGGCCGTCTCATCATTTCACTCGCTTGTTTTGCAGAGCGTGACCGTTGGTCGCCGGAGGCCAGGTTCATCGAAGCCGCCCACAACGGCGACGTCGGCAAGATCAAGAGTAAGTGCCGCATTTCACCAGATCCCCACGCCCCTCCCTCTCCCTCCCTGGCGTCCGCGTCAGCGAGCTCTCTAGATCTGGCCAGGGGCCTAGGGTTCATCTGCCATGTGTACTTCGTTCTCGATCCGGCCGCGGATTGCGGCTCCGGGATGCCAATTTCGGTCGTGATTTAGGTTTCAGTGCTCAGGTCTGGGGGCAAATCGGGGGTTTCAGACCAAATCTTGGCCCCTTTCCTAAGAATGAGTGGCGATTTCTTTCTGATTCAGATTACAGTACACAGATACTACGTCCTTGCCATGATTCCTGACTAAAAGTGCCCCCTTTTTTGTCTCAACTGCAGAGATTGCAAAGGAGCTGGACGTCCGCGGGCACGGGATCCCGGTGACGGTGGCCAACACCACCTACATGGGCATGAACGCCCTCCATGCCGCCGCCGGCTGCGGCAGCTTCTCGGTCTTCCAGTATCTCGTGGAGGAGGTCAAGATGGATGCGGACTTGCCTGACACCGCTCAGCGTACGTTCAGGCATTTCTGATCCTAATATAAGCACATTTAGTTTTATGACTTTATCATCAACTTCAGCTGAGCTGTGAGTGTCTTAATGCCAGAGTTTACACCCGTGGCGCATGCCGTCACCAATGGCAACCTTCCCGCCGTCAAGTACCTCATTGATCATGGCGCTGATGTGCATCAGCAACGTGCAAAGGGAAACATCACTCTTCTTCATGCAGCTGCAGTTCATGGTATGAAAAGGAACTTCACTTGATTGTTACTACTTACTTTAGCATCCCTTGTTTTCTGCTGGGCCTACCATGGTGATAAAAATGGATTTACTTTACCAGGAGCTAGACTAAGCTAGCCTAATAGATTTTTTTCCTGTTGCCATAAATTAAAAGTAGCCTCCTGATCCTATTTGCTTCTCATGTTCATTGGGGCCTGAATAGTGATCAATCTTATGAGTTAGCCTTCTCATAGGAGCGATAGCTGGCTTTCACAGAGTTTCTTCATATGTATTGAAATAAGAGTGCTCTAGGTTGGAGAAATAAAAAGTGCAGCTTCTAGGGACTCTAAAGCGCTTCCATGAGAGACAGATGGACTTCTAGTTATTGGCTGATTCCTAATTCCCCGCTCTCAGATATGTAAAGATTCCACGTGTCAAAGTATTGCTACCAATCTTGTTAGTCTAGCCATTGGAACTAGTTTCCTAAGAAATGTTCGTCTACTTTACCACCTTCTTATGTTGACTGATTATGGTCATTCTTTCTGTATGCCTATTTAGAGAAATGTGAACCAACAAAAATGCTTCCCCCACTAGTTATTGAAACTTCGCCGAGCAAAAATGTTTTGTTCATGTCATGTATCGGTAATAGTATTATGACCCTTTTCTTCTTTTCTTCAGGGTACTCTGAAATAGTAAAGTTTCTTCTTGTGAGGGGAGCTGATGTGCATGCAATATCAGATCTTGGAACAGCACTCGCGGATGCTGCCATTAGAGGATTTCCTAGTATTGTCAAGATCCTTTTGGAGCACAATGCAGATGTACTATTCAAATTATATGTTGATATGCTGTCTTTTTAACTCCAATTCCCCCTTTTGCTGTGTTTTTGCTACTTTCTCCAATTGTTCCCACCTGTAGTTGATGGCCTTTTTTGGTTGGTGACTAAGAGCCTGTTTGATGACTAACTATGCCATGTCAAAAGTTAGGCAAGCTGGTTACCCGTTCAGTTCACAGCCGCACTTGTGCCAAGATTCCCTTTCTACAAGTTGGGTCCCATGTGTCACTGACTAAAAAAGGTGTGGTAGGATTCACTTAGGCTTGGCAAAGCATGCCACTTATTTTATCATCTTATCTTAGACATGTTTTGCAAAATGTTGTGGCAAATATCATCAACCTTCGTAAACCAGCCAAACAGGCCCTGCTATTGCTGTCAATGTGTGAGCCAGAGTAGGCATGGTGGGACCGGTCTGAAAAATTAATGGGAGCAAGCGGACATAAGACTATATAGATATATTCTATTCCCTCCGTCCCACATTATTACAACCAATATGTGAGTATATGGTTGTAATGAAATCTTATATTATGGGACGGAGGGAGTATATTCTTACGAAAGTAGTATCCTCCCAGCTCTTTTTCCCCAAACAATTTCCATCTTTTTGTTGGAACTGTCATATTTTGGCACGAAAATGAAGTTCTTTATTTTTTTCCAGCCCAACAAGGCTAGTTGTCAGTTTGGACTTTTAAGCATGGCATTACAAAAATCTTCTATATCCTGGGTGAAGTTATTGATTCAGGTATAGTATCCTCTGCTTATAATACAGCAGGAATGCTGGATTTCTATAGACTGATGTTTGATTTAGCTATCTTTGTATTACCTACTTGAAAACCATATGATTGGCTTGTCTTCTATACTTGGATCTGATAGGGTGGAGCTAATGTCAGTGGTGATAGTCCTCAGGATAATCTTTTGGTAAAGGCTGCAGAGAAGGGCTTAACTGAAGCTATCAAGTGCTTGTTGGAAGCTGGTGCAAACCCAAATGTTCCTAGCACAATAAGAATGCTCTTTTTGTCACATTCTTGTGTCTATCTTGGCTTTGTAATTTCAGTAGACTTGTCCTATACAGATAGGCTAGTTGTCAGTACAACTAGATGATGCTATCCGTAAAATTAAAATAAAAGGCTGTGCTGAGTTACCTTTTTTTTGCATATGCTTGCTACTATTTCACCTTCCCTTCGTGCCATGTCTTTAATTTGGTCAGATATACATAGATGTGCCGCACTACGTCAACCTATTATGATGGTAGTGAATCAATATGGACATATGGTTTGCATATCATGTCTAGAATACTGCTTATTTCTTCATGTTGAGTATTGCCTTTCTAAAGCTTTCGTTGTTCCTCAACAGTTTGGTAGACTGCCAATTGAGTTGGCTGTTGAGTATGGTACACGGGAAGATGTTGAGATTCTCTTTCCGTTCACCTCGCCCATTTCAACTGTGGCAAATTGGAGCGTTGATGGAATCATTAGTCATGTGAAGATGGAAATCAAGCAACTAGAGGTATGCCACTGTAAATTATCTTGCACGCCCTTGGCAATTTTGGTGCATGTTAACTCTCTTGAGTGTGTTGGCGTTAAGTCCATGTTTAACTAACACTCGTAGATCTGGAACTGCCAAAGTTTAGCCTCCTATTCGAGACTCGTCAAATGCGCATGTGTTTCCTTGCACCTGCTTTGCTGCCTAAGCTCTTCACCTTAACATCTTTGCTAGTGTACCGTTTCTCCCTCACACACATCAGACCTCTAATATATACCTGATTCAACTTATTATGAGTTGCCCAGGATGAAAAATTTGTGAAAGAGAGGGTGTCTGACCTGAAACGACAAGCAGATGAAGCATTCAAAAACCAGGATTATCTAAATGCATCAGTGCTCTACACACAGGTACATTGCCGGACTGTTTATTCTTTGTAGGCTGGTGGTAAAGTCATGAAACATGTTCCTCCACTACGATTTAGTTGATTTATCATTGAGATTGATTGATCTGGGCAATGCGTAAAAGTGATCTCTTACTTTGGCATGCACATCTTGTCGCATATGCGGAGTGTTAGCCAAGATTGGAGAAGTTTCATACCTATGGCTACTGGTAACAAAAAAACAGACATCATGTTAGAAAGTAAAATAAGAACTGAAACACATTAATCTTGGTCTTCCATTCCATTGCTTGGAATTTGAGGTGGTTAGTTTCTCTTTTCTCACAGTTTCGTGTTTCGGTCCTTGTACCTATGGAACAAATCATAAATTTGCGTCCTAAACCAAGCAGTGTTTCTAGAATGTGGCAATGGCACTGCAATTTTTCGCTGTTTTATCTGCTGCAGGCACTGAAGATGGATAACTTCGACGCCAAGTTGTTGTCAAACAGGAGTCTTTGCTGGCTTCGCATGGGTGATGGACAAAGGGCTTTTGATGATGCAACTAAATGCAAAAGGCTGCGTCCAAAGTGGGCAAAGGCGCACTATCGAGAAGGAGCAGCTCTAATGTTCATGAAGGTGCACTAGATCGGGTTCAAACTCATGATTTCATTGCTCTTTTTATATCTGCTATTTGATTCTGACGTGCGCATGGGTTCCTTAGAAGTATGCTGCTGCGTATTCCGCACTCTCACACGCTTTAGAGTTGGACCCGGAAAGCAAAGAGACCGAGAAATTATTCTGGTATGAAATCCATGTTTCATCTCGTTTTCTCCTGGTGTGATATTAGGTTAACATTGTCAGCAGCTGCAGATTCTAGGTGCTTCCATAATTAGTTAGTTGATTTGGTTGCTTCTTTTGACAATTTTGTGATGAACTTATCAGTTAGTAGAATTTGATCCTTCTTTGTAACAATGTTGTGATCATCTGATTCATGCAGGGAGGCGATGGAACTTAAGTGATCTTGCCCTGCATGCCGACTGCAGAGAGATCTGAAGCTCACGCAGAATCTCAAGCTCTGTTTTTTGTGTTCTTCGACTAAACAAAAAGCCCACTAAACTTTGAATCATGTCACCTTATGCTTTTAATGTAATAATTCACTCATGGGCTGTAGCAGCAGCTTGGAGCAAACCATGTTACTGGCTACTTATTTTAAGTTGGTTTTGTGAAACTCAAATCCTGTTTTGTTTGTATGGCAGCAGTGGATGGTGAATTTAATTGGTTATGCTAGAGTGAAATGTTTGCATTGCCACTTCCAATGCGCTTGCTGATAAATGAGATAGCTGCTACCATGAATTTGCAAATCTATGACCAGATTGCTACTTCACTTTGCAGATCATAGGCACTGTTTATGTTTTTTTTTGTGTGGGGATACTATTCACGTTCCCTGTTGCTGTTAGCTCTATACTTTTTCTTAACTGGCCATCACGATGTAATATGATCATTAAAATAAGTCTAATTTGATATGTGGTGGCATCAAATGGTTTTAGTTGTGGAGCACCTGCGAAATCACAGTTGTATGACCGGAAGTAGAGATTGTGTGTGCCTCTTCTCAAGTTAAGTGTTACGTCTAGCATTGTACAGTATGTTTCTTTCTTTTGGCCTCCGAGTGCTGGGAGAATCTCGATACCCTAATGAAAATCATGCGGTTTTGCTTCATTTTTTGTAACATCAGCCCACTTCCACCCATACATGGTGGCTCTTATGCTGATTCGCTTCATTCTCTTGAGGTTTTCTAGGAGTTTTCTTTGTTTTTGTACAAGTTTGATGTAGATTGTTATATTTAGTTTCATCATGTTCCACTGTTCATTGCTAATGCTTGTGAAAATCATGCCTTTTATGTCCTAATGTTTGCGGGTAGGCCCAAGTTTGTAAAGCGCGTCCATGTTTCTTGCAATGTAAATGGTTTTGTAAATTTTAGGCTATGGTCCTTATATCGAAATTATTGTGTTGAGGTGTCTGCGCTTTGTTTAAACACTTGGTAATAGGTCCAGCAAATTTGTGTAGATGCTCATCATCATGTAGATGTTTCTACTACGCTTATAAAAGCCTGAAGTATGGAGATCCTAAACCCATCATCAAAATTGTCAATTGCTACAACTATATGCTTTCTCCAGGCTAATGATGCTAAACCAGATGTTATAGCATTCTTCAGGTTGATGAATTACGGGAGTTCAGTTTCTTTTTGTGATATACGAAGATAGATGTTTTTTATAGCCCAATCAAAGCCTAGGTATAGGGTCGACAAGAGCTAGATATGAGGCGTGCCGGTGAGGCCAAACATGTAGGGCCAGTAAGACTAGATCGCGATTTCTTGACCAGGCTGTCTGTCTAGATGCATAGGGGCAATATAAGGGGTGTGTTTGGTTACATTCTCAGTGGAGCCTGTTTAAGTGTATGTAGGCTCTGGGCCATGCTATGCATGTCGTTTGGTAGGCTGCATCAAGCAGCCCAGCTCGCGTTTCCCGGTAGTGTAAATTACACTAGGCCCAGCTTGCATCTGGAAAAAATGGTTGATTTTTTTAGACAATCTTGCAAAGCCTTTATTAACCCGTCACAATATTTACAGGGACGAAGGAAAGATTCCCAGGATGACCTAACCAAACATGGTGGCTACCCCCGAGAGAGAGAGAGAGAGAGCATGCTTTGCTAGATTCTGATCTTTAAAGTTTGAGCTACTAAATTCATGAACTATATTACATAAATGAAAGTCTGAAGACCACTCTAAAATCTCTTTTATCATTGCTCCATAAGATGCAGAAGTCACGTTCCTCATATCATCCACAACCGTCCCGCAATCCAAAGCAATTTGGTATTCTGGACGTAAAGATTTTCTGAAGCAATTTGGATATTCTGGAAAAAAGGTTGATCTGAGCGTTTCTGCCGAGCCAGGTTGAGAGTGATTTAAGTTTTATGCGGGCCAATTTGTACATACGAGTTAGGCAACCAAACAACTCACTATTTAGCTAGCCAGAGCCTGATTGAGCTTGATGCAGCCTACCGAACGTGTCCAAGGGGTCAGGCTGTTTGACGCTCTAAAAGCAAGCTCAAATTCAAAAATTCAAAACCTGAATCCAAAAGGCATGGTAAAACAAAGCGAGTGACCGTGCTTCTTGCAGGAGCGTCGGATCGTACGGTCAGTGGGCGGGGACGTGTCGGGCTCCCATTGCGCGAGCGCACCCACTCCCTCCCGTTTGCTGCCCTTTTTATTCCCCATCCCACCCACTCCAGAACCTTCCTTCCTCCCTGCCACGCTCCGCCACCGCCACCGCCGGCGAAGAGGAGAAGAGCGAGAGGGGGAGGATGGGGACCCTGGAATGGCCAATGCCTCGCGTGTACGAGATCCTCCTCGGCAAAGGCGAGTGGCACCCTAACCTAGTCGGCCGCCGGCAAAGGTGAATAGTGACCAATCTTATGAGTTGTTGATTGTTTTTTGAGATAGGAACCACTCATACCAAGCGGTGATCAATCTTATGAGTTAGCCTTGTCATAGGAGTGATAGCCGGCTTTCACGACGTTTCTTCTTATGTATTGAAATAAGAGTGCTCTAGGTTGAAGAAAACAAGAAGTGCAGCAATTGGAACTTTTAGTTATTGGCTGATTAATTCCTAATTCGGCTCTCAGAAATGTAAAAAATCCACGTGTCGTCGTATTGCTACCAATCTTGTTAGTCTAGCCATTGGAACTAGTTTCCCGAGAAATGTTCGTTTACTTTCTACTTTGTATGATATTCCATACAATTTCCTCCCTCGACATCGATCGTATCACGTCCAAATGAAAGTGTACTTAATAAGGTTACCACCCGCAAAAATAAAATAAAATAAGGTTACCACCTTCTATGTTAACTGATCATGTTCATTCTTTCCGTATGCCTATTTAGAAAAATGTGAACCAACAAAAATCCTTCCCCCACTAGTTATTTAAAATTTGTTGAGCAAAAATGTTTTGTTCATGTCATGTATCAGTAATAGTTAACCTTTTGTTCTTCTTTTCTTCAGGGTACCCTGAAATAGTAAAGTTTCTTCTTGCGAGGGGAGCTGATGTCAATGCAGTATCAGATCTTCGGACAGCCCTCACGGATGCTGCTATTAGAGGATTTCCTAGTGTTGTCAAGACCCTTTTGGAGCACAATGCAGATGAACTATTCAAATTATTTGTTGATATATTGTCTTTTAACTCCAATTCTCCCCTTTAGCTGGGTTTTTGCTACTTTCTCCTATTGTTCCCACCTATAGTTGTTGGCTGTTTTTGGTTAGTGACTAACCATGCCATGCCAAAAGTTAGGCAAGCTGGTTACCTGTTCAGTTCATAGTCACACTTGTGCCAAGATTCCTTTTCTGCAAGTTGGGTCCCATGTGTCACTGACTCAAAAATGTGTGGTAGGATTCCCTTAGGCTTGGCAAAGTATGCCACTCATTTTTATCATCTAACCTTAGACATGTTTTGCAGAGGGTGTGGCAAATATCAGCAACCTTCGAAAACCAACCAAATCTGTCAATGTGTGAGCCAGACTAGGTATGGTGGGATTAGTCTGAAAAATTAATGGGGGCAAATGGACATGACACTACTCCCTCCGTCCGTGAATAAGTGTACATTTAACTTTTGTCTTAAGTCCAAATTTTAAAACTAGACCAACTTTATAGGGAAAAGTAGCAGCATTATGGCACTAAATTAGTATCACTAGATTCGTCTTGAAATGTAGTATCATAATATACCAATTTGATGTCATATATAATACTAGTATCTTCTATAAAGTTGGTCAAAAAATTAAAACCTTGACTTAGGACAAAAGCTAGAAGTACACTTATTCGTGGACGGAGGGAGTATAATTATATTCTATATTCTTACGAAAGAAGTATCACTCAGCTCTTTTTCCCCTTACAAATTCCACCTTTCTGTTAGAACTATCATATTTTGGCATGAAAATGAATTTCTTTACTTATTTTTGCAGCCCAACAAGGCTAATTGTCAGTTTGGCCCTTTAAGCATGGCAGTACAAAAATCTTCTGTATCCTGTGCGAAGCTATTGATTCAGGGTATAGTATCCTCTGCTTATATTGCAGCGGGAATGCAGTATTTCTATAGACTGATGTTTGATTTAGCTAATCTTTGTATTACTTACTTGAAAACCATATGATTGGCATTTCTTCTATACTTGCATCTGATAGGGTGGAGCTAATGTCAGTGGTGATAGTCCTCGGGATAATCTTTTGGTAAAGGCTGCAGAGAAGGGCTTAACTGAAGCTATCAAGTGCTTGTTGGAAGCTGGTGCAAACCCGAATGTTCCTAGCACAGTAAGAATGCTCTTTTTGTCACATTCTTGTGTCTATCTTGGCTTTGTAATTTCAGTAGACTTGTCCTATACAGATAGGCTAGTTGTCAGTACAACTAGATGATGCTATCCGTAAAATTAAAATAAAAGGCTGTGCTGAGTTACCTTTTTTTTTGCATACGCTTGCTACTATTTCACCTTCCCTTCGTGCCATGTCTTTAATTTGGTCGGATATACATAGATGTGCCGCACTACGTCAACCTATTATGATGGTAGTGAATCAATATGGACATATGGTTTGCATATCATGTCTAGAATACTGCTTATTTCTTCATGTTGAGTATTGCCTTTCTAAAGCTTTCGTTGTTCCTCAACAGTTTGGTAGACTGCCAATTGAGTTGGCTGCTGAGTATGGTACACGGGAAGATGTTGAGATTCTCTTTCCGTTCACCTCGCCCATTTCAACTGTGGCAAATTGGAGCGTTGATGGAATCATTAGTCATGTGAAGATGGAAATCAAGCAACTAGAGGTATGCCACTGTAAATTATCTTGCACGCCCTTGGCAATTTTGGTGCATGTTAACTCTCTTGAGTGTGTTGGCGTTAAGTCCATGTTTAACTAACACTCGTAGATCTGGAACTGCCAAAGTTTAGCCTCCTATTCGAGACTCGTCAAATGCGCATGTGTTTCCTTGCACCTGCTTTGCTGCCTAAGCTCTTCACCTTAACATCTTTGCTAGTGTACCGTTTCTCCCTCACACACATCAGACCTCTAATATATACCTGATTCAACTTATTATGAGTTGCCCAGGATGAAAAATTTGTGAAAGAGAGGGTGTCTGACCTGAAACGACAAGCAGATGAAGCATTCAAAAACCAGGATTATCTAAATGCATCAGTGCTCTACACACAGGTACATTGCCGGACTGTTTATTCTTTGTAGGCTGGTGGTAAAGCCATGAAACATGTTCCTCCACTACAATTTAGTTGATTTATCATTGAGATTGATTGATCTGGGCAATGCGTAAAAGTGATCTCTTACTTTGGCATGCACATCTTGTCGCATATGCGGAGTGTTAGCCAAGATTGGAGAAGTTTCATACCTATGGCTACTGGTAACAAAAAAACAGACATCATGTTAGAAAGTAAAATAAGAACTGAAACACATTAATCTTGGTCTTCCATTCCATTGCTTGGAATTTGAGGTGGTTAGTTTCTCTTTTCTCACAGTTTCGTGTTTCGGTCCTTGTACCTATGGAACAAATCATAAATTTGCGTCCTAAACCAAGCAGTGTTTCTAGAATGTGGCAATGGCACTGCAATTTTTCGCTGTTTTATCTGCTGCAGGCACTGAAGATGGATAACTTCGACGCCAAGTTGTTGTCAAACAGGAGTCTTTGCTGGCTTCGCATTGGTGATGGACAAAGGGCTTTTGATGATGCAACTAAATGCAAAAGGCTGCGTCCAAAGTGGGCAAAGGCGCACTATCGACAAGGAGCAGCTCTAATGTTCATGAAGGTGCACTAGATCGGGTTCAAACTCATGATTTCATTGCTCTTTTTATATCTGCTATTTGATTCTGACGTGCGCATGGGTTCCTTAGAAGTATGCTGCTGCGTATTCCGCACTCTCACGCGCTTTAGAGTTGGACCCGGAAAGCGAAGAGACCGAGAAATTATTCTGGTATGAAATCCATGTTTCATCTCGTTTTCTCCTGGTGTGATATTAGGTTAACATTGTCAGCAGCTGCAGATTCTAGGTGCTTCCATAATTAGTTAGTTGATTTGGTTGCTTCTTTTGACAATTTTGTGATGAACTTATCAGTTAGTAGAATTTGATCCTTCTTTGTAACAATGTTGTGATCATCTAATTCATGCAGGGAGGCGATGGAACTTAAGTGATCTTGCCCTGCATGCCGACTGCAGAGAGATCTGAAGCTCACGCAGAATCTCAAGCTCTGTTTTTTGTGTTCTTCGACTAAACAAAAAGCCCACTAAACTTTGAATCATGTCACCTTATGCTTTTAATGTAATAATTCACTCATGGGCTGTAGCAGCAGCTTGGAGCAAACCATGTTACTGGCTACTTATTTTAAGTTGGTTTTGTGAAACTCAAATCCTGTTTTGTTTGTATGGCAGCAGTGGATGGTGAATTTAATTGGTTATGCTAGAGTGAAATGTTTGCATTGCCACTTCCAATGCGCTTGCTGATAAATGAGATAGCTGCTACCATGAATTTGCAAATCTATGACCAGATTGCTACTTCACTTTGCAGATCATAGGCACTGTTTATGTTTTTTTTGTGTGGGGATACTATTCACGTTCCCTGTTGCTGTTAGCTCTATACTTTTTCTTAACTGGCCATCACGATGTAATATGATCATTAAAATAAGTCTAATTTGATATGTGGTGGCATCAAATGGTTTTAGTTGTGGAGCACCTGCGAAATCACAGTTGTATGACCGGAAGTAGAGATTGTGTGTGCCTCTTCTCAAGTTAAGTGTTACGTCTAGCATTGTACAATATATTTCTTTCTTTTGGCCTCCGAGTGCTGGGAGAATCTCGATACCCTAATGAAAATCATGCGGTTTTGCTTCATTTTTTGTAACATCAGCCCACTTCCACCCATACATGGTGGCTCTTATGCTGATTCGCTTCATTCTCTTGAGGTTTTCTAGGAGTTTTCTTTGTTTTTGTACAAGTTTGATGTAGATTGTTATATTTAGTTTCATCATGTTCCACTGTTCATTGCTAATGCTTGTGAAAATCATGCCTTTTATGTCCTAATGTTTGCGGGTAGGCCCAAGTTTGTAAAGCGCGTCCATGTTTCTTGCAATGTAAATGGTTTTGTAAATTTTAGGCTATGGTCCTTATATCGAAATTATTGTGTTGAGGTGTCTGCGCTTTGTTTAAACACTTGGTAATAGGTCCAGCAAATTTGTGTAGATGCTCATCATCATGTAGATGTTTCTACTACGCTTATAAAAGCCTGAAGTATGGAGATCCTAAACCCATCATCAAAATTGTCAATTGCTACAACTATATGCTTTCTCCAGGCTAATGATGCTAAACCAGATGTTATAGCATTCTTCAGGTTGATGAATTACGAGAGTTCAATTTCTTTTTGTGATATACGAAGATAGATGTTTTTTATAGCCCAATCAAAGCCTAGGTATAGGGCCGACAAGAGCTAGATATGAGGCGTGCCGGTGAGTCCAAACATGTAGGGCCAGTAAGACTAGATCGCGATTTCTTGACCAGGCTGTCTGTCTAGATGCATAGGGGCAATATAAGGGGTGCGTTTGGTTACATTCTCAGTGGAGCCTGTTTAAGTGTATGTAGGCTCTGGGCCATGCTATGCATGTCGTTTGGTAGGCTGCATCAAGCATCCCAGCTCGCGTTTCCCAGTAGTGTAAATTACACTAGGCCCAGCTTGCATCTGGAAAAAATGGTTGATTTTTTTAGACAATCTTGCAAAGCCTTTATTAACCCGTCACAATATTTACAGGGACGAAGGAAAGATTCCCAGGATGACCTAACCAAACATGGTGGCTACCCCCAAGAGAGAGAGAGAGCATGCTTTGCTAGATTCTGATCTTTAAAGTTTGAGCTCCTAAATTCATGAACTATATTACATAAATGAAAGTCTGAAGACCACTCTAAAATCTCTTTTATCACTGCTCCATAAGATGCAGAAGTCATGTTCCTCATATCATCCACAACCGTCCCGCAATCCAAAGCAATTTGGTATTCTGGACATAAAGATTTTCTGAAGCAATTTGGATATTCTGGAAAAAAGGTTGATCTGAGCGTTTCTGCCGAGCCAGGTTGAGAGTGATTTAAGTTTCATGCGGGCCAATTAGTACATACGAGTTAGGCAACCAAACAACTCACTATTTATCTAGCCAGAGCCTGATTGAGCTTGATGCAGCCTACCGAACGTGTCCAAGGGGTCAGGCTGTTTGACGCTCTAAAAGCAAGCTCAAATTCAAAAATTCAAAACCTGAATCCAAAAGGCATGGTAAAACAAAGCGAGTGACCGTGCTTCTTGCAGGAGCGTCGGATCGTACGGTCAGTGGGCGGGGACGTGTCGGGCTCCCATTGCGCGAGCGCACCCACTCCCTCCCGTTTGCCGCCCTTTTTATTCCCCATCCCACCCACTCCAGAACCTTCCTTCCTCCCTGCCACGCTCCGCCACCGCCACCGCCGGCGAAGAGGAGAAGAGCGAGAGGGGGAGGATGGGGACCCTGGAATGGCCAATGCCTCGCGTGTACGAGATCCTCCTCGGCAAAGGCGAGTGGCATCCTAACCTAGCCGGCCGTCGGCAAAGGTGAATAGTGACCAATCTTATGAGTTGTTGATTGTTTTTTGAGATAGGAACCACTCATACCAAGCGGTGATCAATCTTATGAGTTAGCCTTGTCATAGGAGTGATAGCCGGCTTTCACGGCGTTTCTTCTTATGTATTGAAATAAGAGTGCTCTAGGTTGAAGAAAACAAGAAGTGCAGCAATTGGAACTTTTAGTTATTGGCTGATTAATTCCTAATTCGGCTCTCAGAAATGTAAAAAATCCACGTGTCGTCGTATTGCTACCAATCTTGTTAGTCTAGCCATTGGAACTAGTTTCCCGAGAAATGTTCGTTTACTTTCTACTTTGTATGATATTCCATACAATTTCCTCCCTCGACATCGATCGTATCACGTCCAAATGAAAGTGTACTTAATAAGGTTACCACCCGCAAAAAAAAAAGGTTACCACCTTCTATGTTAACTGATCATGTTCATTCTTTCCGTATGCCTATTTAGAAAAATGTGAACCAACAAAAATCCTTCCCCCACTAGTTATTTAAACTTTGTTGAGCAAAAATGTTTTGTTCATGTCATGTATCAGTAATAGTTAACCTTTTGTTCTTCTTTTCTTCAGGGTACCCTGAAATAGTAAAGTTTCTTCTTGCGAGGGGAGCTGATGTCAATGCAGTATCAGATCTTCGGACAGCCCTCACGGATGCTGCTATTAGAGGATTTCCTAGTGTTGTCAAGACCCTTTTGGAGCACAATGCAGATGAACTATTCAAATTATTTGTTGATATATTGTCTTTTAACTCCAATTCTCCCCTTTAGCTGGGTTTTTGCTACTTTCTCCTATTGTTCCCACCTATAGTTGTTGGCTGTTTTTGGTTAGTGACTAACCATGCCATGCCAAAAGTTAGGCAAGCTGGTTACCTGTTCAGTTCATAGTCACACTTGTGCCAAGATTCCTTTTCTGCAAGTTGGATCCCATGTGTCACTGACTCAAAAATGTGTGGTAGGATTCCCTTAGGCTTGGCAATGTATGCCACTCATTTTTATCATCTAACCTTAGACATGTTTTGCAGAGGGTGTGGCAAATATCAGCAACCTTCGAAAACCAACCAAATCTGTCAATGTGTGAGCCAGACTAGGTATGGTGGGATTAGTCTGAAAAATTAATGGGGGCAAATGGACATGACACTACTCCCTCCGTCCGTGAATAAATGTACATTTAACTTTTGTCTTAAGTCCAAATTTTAAAACTGGACCAACTTTATAGGGAAAAGTAGCAGCATTATGGCACTAAAGTATCACTAGATTCGTTTTGAAATGTAGTATCATAATATACCAATTTGATGTCATATATAATACTAGTATCTTCTATAAAGTTGGTCAAAAAATTAAAACCTTGACTTAGGACAAAAGCTAGAAGTACACTTATTCGTGGACGGAGGGAGTATAATTATATTCTATATTCTTACGAAAGAAGTATCACTCAGCTCTTTTTTCCCTTACAAATTCCACCTTTCTGTTGGAACTATCATATTTTGGCATGAAAATGAATTTCTTTACTTATTTTTGCAGCCCAACAAGGCTAATTGTCAGTTTGGCCCTTTAAGCATGGCAGTACAAAAATCTTCTGTATCCTGTGTGAAGCTATTGATTCAGGGTATAGTATCCTCTGCTTATATTGCAGCGGGAATGCAGTATTTCTATAGACTGATGTTTGATTTAGCTAATCTTTGTATTACTTACTTGAAAACCATATGATTGGCATTTCTTCTATACTTGCATCTGATAGGGTGGAGCTAATGTCAGTGGTGATAGTCCTCGGGATAATCTTTTGGTAAAGGCTGCAGAGAAGGGCTTAACTGAAGCTATCAAGTGCTTGTTGGAAGCTGGTGCAAACCCAAATGTTCCAAACATGGTGAGAATGCTCTTTTGCTCACATTCTTGTGTCTTGCTTGGCTTGTAGTTTCAGTACACTTGTGTTATACCGATATGCTACAACTGTATGAGTTATGTTGTAAGTACACCTACATGATGCTATCTGTAAAATAAAAATAAAAGGCTGTGCTAAGTTACACCTATTTTTGCATATGTTTTCTATTGCTTCGCCTTGTCACCTTTATGTCAGGTATATAGATGCGACACATTAGCGCTGTGTCCACCTATTATGCTGGTAGTGTATCAACATGGTTTGCCCTGATCATTTCTAGAACATTGCTTATTTCTTAATGTTGAGTATTGCCCTTTTAAAGCCTTCGTTGTTCCTCAACAGTTTGGTAGATTGCCAATAGAGTTGGCTGCTGAGTATGGTACACAGGAAGATGTTGAGATTCTCTTTCCGTTCACCTCACCCATTTCAACTGTGGAAAATTGGAGCGTTGATGGAATCATTAGTCATGTGAAGATGGAAATCAAGCAACTAGAGGTATGCCACTGCAAATTTTCTTGCACACAGTTGGCAATTTTGGTGCACTTTAACTCTCTTGAATGTGTTGCCGTTAAGTCCATGGTTAACTAACACTCGTAGATCAGGAACTACCATAGTTAGCCTCCTATTCCAGACTCGTCAAATGTGTGCATGTGTTTCCTTGCTCCTGCTTTGCCACCTAAGCTCTGTTCCAGAAAATCATTTTATCTGAATGATGTTAAAATAACAGGTAGGCAATTCATTTTAATAGCTGTCTTTATTCTTGTCTATGTAGCAAGTGAGAACTGGATTTTCAAATCTCATTCATTAAAACAGTTTCTTGTATCCATCAACTTCACCTTAACATCTTTGTTAGAGTACTGTTTCTCCATCACACACATCAGACCTCTAATATATACCTGATTCAAGTTATTATGAGTTGCCCAGGATGACAATTTTGTGAAAGAGAGGGTGTCTGACCTGAAACGACAAGCGGATGAAGCATTCAAAAAGCAGGGTTATTTAAATGCATCAGTGCTCTACACACAGGTACACTGCTGGACTATTCTTCTTTGTGGACTGGTGGTAAAGCCATGAAACATGTTCCTCCATTAAAATTTAGTTGATTTATCATTATTATTAATTGATCTTGCTAATGCGTAAAAGTAACATGTTACCTTGGCATGCACATCTTGCCGCATATACGGAGTGTTAGCCAAACAGTGTAGACTGGAGAAGTTTCATTCCTAAAAATGCTGACATTCATGTCGAAAAGTAAAATAAGAAGGGAACACATTAATCTCGGTTTTCCAATCCATTGGGTGGAATTTCGGGTGGTTAGTTGCTCTTTTCTCATGGTTTCGTATTTCAGTGCTAGTACCTATGGAACAAATGACAAAATTTTGGCGTAAACCGAGTAGTGTTTCTAGTATGTGGCAACAACACTGCATTTTTTCACTGTTTCGTCTGCTGCAGGCACTGAAGATGGATAACTTCGACGCTAAGTTGTTGTCAAACAGGAGCCTTTGCTGGCTTCGCATGGGTGATGGACAAAGGGCTTTTGATGATGCAACTAAATGCAAAAGGCTGCGCCCAAAGTGGGCAAAGGCGCACTATCGGCAAGGAGCAGCTCCCATGTTTTTTGCAATGTTAATAGTTCTGTAAATTTCAGCAAAGCAAGATTTCAAGTTTTTTAGGCTATGATTTTTATATCAGGAGACAAGAGTATAATGTTGCGGTGTCTACCCTTTGGTAAAACACTTGGTAAGAACTCCATCAAATTCGTGTAGATGCTGATCACCATGTAGATAATTGTTTGGAAGGATTTTTAGTTCATCAAAGACAGATACATAACTCTTGCATACGTATGTTATACTCCTTATAATCCAAAATAAGTGTCGGAACTGAAACAATGACACTTATTTTGGATCAGAGGGAGTAGTATAAATTTGCCTACATTGCACAAGACGTTTCAGTTGGGGACCATAGTATAATTATGTTATCGCCATCCACCATTTTGAAGAGTTGAGAGGTCAACTGATGCATGATTTTTGTTGTTTGTGCGGTCAAGTTTATTTTTTACGTAAAAGTTTGTTTGGTTTTAAAAAATATCAATACGATTCAAATAAGATAATACATTCAACAAATCTTTGCATGTTTAAAAACACATTCATGATATTTTACTAATATTTCATGAAAATGCTTAAAAAATCATGCAATTGGTAAATAAATTTTACTATTCAAAAAATTGTTCATGCATTTTTCTAAAGTATGCTGATGAAAATGTTCATTAAATGTAAAATATTGCTGGAATATTCTACAAAAAAATGTTCCGCAGCATTAAGAAACATCTTAATGATATTTTTGAAATATGTCCATGGCATTATAACAAATGTTTCGTAGCACTAAAAAAACGACATTTATTTTATATACACATTTAAAAGAAAGTATGCTCATTGCATTTTTCAAAACATGTTCATTAAATGTAAAACATTGCTCGCATATGTTTTTTCAAAATGTTTCGTAGCATTAAAAAGAATCTTGATGATATTTTTGAAAAAAAATTCAATGCATATTAAAAATTGATCAACATGTACTTAGGAAATGTTTGACCTGCATTTGATAAATGTTGAACCTGTAATCAGAAAGTGTTCAACTTAAATAAAAAAAATACCCGTCACATGTGTGAAAAGGTTTTACACGTATTCAAAAATCGCTGGACGTATGTATGCAAAAATTTCAACCTTTATTTTAAAAAATCGAATAAAATAGAAAACAAAAAATAACACAAAAAATACAAACGAAAAGTAGGCCGATCGAAACCTAAAATCGCGTGGAACATGGGCTGTCTTGGGCCGCACCGCCGCCAGGCCCATCGGCTCCACCTCCTCATCCCCCTCCTCCCCGACCCCGGCCGCTTGCAGGCTGGCCGCAGTGTACACCGCAATTTTCTTCTCCATAGCCGCCGCTTGCAGGCTGGCTGCTCTCAAGTCTCAACACATACCGACCTCTAGTTGTTGATTTGGTATCTGATCTGTGTGCAGTGCAGGTGCTAGATCACAGGAGCATGCCATTTCTCTATATGGACACTAGTCGTTTTCCTTTATTATTATAAGAAGAAGAAATAAGTACACCAGGGATCCTGAGGTGGATTGCAATATAAAACACTCCTACCGTAACATAAATACTACTCACGCATTGCTAAATTGGATGTACACCTACCTGAAATTATTATACTCTTCATGATATACAATTGCTATCACACACTGCATGAGGTGTACTTCAGCCTACTCATTGGTCTGATTTCATTCTTTAGCATGCGCTCCCTTTTTGGCGCTGTTCAATGTTTAGTGCAAACATCCAGTAGTTGCTCTGTCTTGTTTTGGAGATAGTTGTTGCCTGGTAGCGTCATAAGTAGCTAAGGTTTACCTCATTAGTTTGCGGATTAATTTTTCCGGAGATGTTCCGTGGATGTGATCTTCACAGCTGAAAGGAAGACATGCTTAGCGTCACTGCTGTAGCAGAATCTGTATCTGAACTGATTTTGCCATTTCGATTCGACAGTCCTAATAAGTCTGCTTCTGTTGTAATCCTTGGTATTTTTTTTTTGTGACGGTGCTAGCTAGGGCGGGCTTAGGCCGGCCTGAACCATACTCCTTGCTATTTGTCTGACCATCCTGGTTGCATAGGAAATGATTACACATGGTCAAATCTGAAATACAGGTGTTCATGTCTTACCGATGGAGGTGTTGCGTAAATCTTTAGCTGATACAACATTTCCTGCTCCTTTATCCAGTTGATACTTGATAGGTAGCACCTCTATATTGTGCGAATTAGATAATACTATTTTGTCATGATGATGTAGATGCATATTAGACAACCATGCCTAATATAAATATCTTCCGTTATTCTCCACACAGCTACATGCTTATTCCCTCCCTGGCCTATCAAGCTACTCTACCTTACGTATTATATCTATCTATCGATCTATCTATCGAACTGACATGTTCTGCCCCTTTGTCGTTGTTGGATAAGTCTGTGTACTAGGGTCTTTGTGGGGCTGCAGCACATGGTCCTTGTGGCAGTTAGGATAGAGTTCCTGACCATCAAGGACTGGCAGTTAGGATAGCATCTTAGACCGGCATCTTAGACTAGCATCTTAGACTGGCATCTTAGTAGCATCTGAGCATATGCCTGGCTGGCTAGCAGCCTATAAGTATGTATCCCCAACCCCTCAGGTTGGCATGGCATTGTGTGAGAAATAAACCAACGAAAATTATCCCAACTCTCCTAGTGTCATCCACAACTATCAATGCTCAGATTCAAAGGTCTAACAAGTGGTATCAGAGCCAGGTTATCTTGTACCCTGAGCATTTCTTGTGAGCAGCCCAAGTCGGTAGCAGCAGCTGCTCTGTCTGCCTCTGGTTACTTTCCTCCCTCCGGACTGTCGAGCAGCAGTTCGTCTTCAACAGCCTCCTCTTCACGCAACAGCCCCCCTGCAGCGAGCCATGTCTGCAGGTCGCTCTCAGCACATGGCTACCTCGAGCATGCGGCGCCGGCAGGAGGCCGAGCGCGCTGTGGCAGAGGAGCGTGAGCGAGCAGCTGTAGCAGCAGCTGCTGCGGCAGCAAGGGTGTCGAGGCTGGCTGCAGCGGAGCTGGCAGCAGCCAAAGCGGAGGTAGAAGCAGCCAGGGCGGAGTTAGAAGCAGCAGCAGCATTGGACGCAGCACGTGAGGCTACGGCAGATGCCAAAGCACTCCGCGGCGGCTCCGGCAGCTCCAACAGCTCCGCGCCTGCGGACGACGGCGCTGACGCAGACCGCGCCAAAGTGGCGCAAGAGCGGACGGCGCAGTGGGCAACTGAGCACGCCCGCGCTCCAGGTGGAGGTGTGCACCGCGACGGCGGCTGCAACGACCAGGACCGCGGCCTCTATGAGGTCCGGACTGTGGTCAGGGATGTTGGTCCCAGTGCTGGGTGGCCTACCCTCACTAAAACCAACTACGTCGAGTGGGCTGGGATCATGAAGGTCAGGTTCCTAGTGCGGCGCATGTGGGAGGCAGTCTAGGACAGCAACGTCGACCACCAAGAGGACCGACGGGCGCTGGACGCCCTCATCGCCGCAGTCCCGCCCGAGATGCAGTTCTCGCTTTCCAGCAAGCGGACTGCCAAGGAAGCTTGGGACGCCATCGCCGCGGCACGCATCGGCAGCGACCGTGCTCGGAAGTCCACTCTGCAGGCACTTCGTAAGGAGTGGGAGAGCCTGGCTTTCAAGCCAGGTGAGGACGTTGATGACTTTGCTCTCCGTCTCAACACTCTGCTGCAGAAGTTGGTGAAGTTTGGTGATGCCACCTACACCGAGGAGAGAGCTGTCGAGAAACTCTTTCGGTGCATCCCCGAGAAGTACAAGCAGATGGCTCGGTCGATCGAGTCCTTGCTGGACCTCTCCATGATGACAATCGAGGAGGCGATAGGTCGCCTCAAGGTCGTCGGCACCGACGAGCCACAACCTTCCTCGGGGCCCATCACCACCGGTGGGAAGCTGCTCCTAACTCGGGAGCCGTGGGATGCCAGCCTTGGTGACAGGAAGAAGGGGGAGCCTTTTTCCACGATGGGCGGCTGCAAGCGTGGCAAGCAGCGTAAGACGCGAAGAGGCCCCCCGGGCAGGGCACAAGGACGTGCCGAAGGGGACGCCCGCGGAGGCGCCAAGGACGGCGCCGCTGGCAAGCCCAAGCCGGCACAAGACAACAGCTGCCACAACTGTGGCCGGTTTGGCCATTGGGCCAATGAGTGCCGGCAACCACGACAAGGCCAGGCTCACATCGCACAGGCGAAGGAGGAGGAGATGGCTCTGTTCATGGCGCATGCAAGCATTGAGCTATCTTCAGCGACACCAGTCGCAAAAGCTCTCATCCACCTCGACGAGCCAAAGGTGCACGCTCTTCTCGGTGATGCCTTCGGGAAGGACAAGACTACGGGGTGGTGCCTCGACACCGGCGCCACCCACCACATGACCGGTCGAAGGTAATTCTTCGCCGAGCTCGATTCCGATGTGCGAGGCTCCGTCAAGTTTGGGGATGCCTCCGCTGTGGAAATTAAGGGCGTCGGCTCCGTCATCTTCACCACCAAGACGGGAGAGCACCGGCTGCTCACCGATGTCTACTACATCCCCGCGCTAAGGAACTCCATCATCATCTTGGGACAGCTGGATGAGAACGGCTCATGCGTGCTGATTGAGCATGGGGTCCTACGCATCTGGGATCGCCAGGGTCGCCTTCTCGCCAAGGTACCCAGAGGTGGAAATCGACTCTACGTCCTTGATGTGCAGGTGGCACAACCGGTTTGTCTCGCTGTCCGTCGGGATGACGAGGCATGGCAATGGCATGAGCGCTTTGGGCATCTTCACTTTGAGGCCCTGAAGCGTCTAAGTGCCAAGGAGATGGTACAAGGCCTGCCATGCCTCGACCATGTGGAGCAGTTCTGCGACATCTGCATACTGACGAAGCAGAGACGACTCCCCTTTCCCCAACATGCGAGTTTTCGGGCCAAGGAGAAGCTGGAGCTCGTGCACGGAGACTTGTGCGGCCCGGTGATGCCAGCCACACCAGGAGGTCGACGCTACTTCCTGCTGCTCATCGACGATCTCTCTCGCTACATGTGGGCGATGATTCTCGGCAACAAGGGAGAAGCGGCGGACGCCATCAGGCGCGCGCAGGCTGGTGTGGAGGTGGAGAGCGGCCGCAAATTGCGCGTGTTGCGCACTGACAACGGTGGCGAATTCACGGTGGCTGAATTCGCGTCGTACTGCGCCGATGAGGGCATCCAGCGCCACTACTCCGCGCCGTACAGCCCGCAGCAAAACGGAGTCGTCGAGCGGTGCAACCAGACGGTTGTGGGGATGGCTCGGGCTCTCCTCAAGCAGCGAGGGATGTCGGCTATTTTCTGGGGAGAGGCGGTGCTGACGGCCATCTACATCCTCAACCGCTCGCCTACTAAGGCACTCGACGGCAGGACACCGTATGAGGCCTGGCATGGGCGGAAGCCGGCGGTTTCCCATTTGCGGGTCTTTGGCTGTCTTGTGTTCGCTAAGGAGCTTGGCCACATCGGCAAGCTCGACGACAGGAGCACTCCGGGAGTCTTCATCGGCTATGCGGAGGGCTCAAAGGCCTACCGCATCCTTGACCCAAAGACACAGCGTGTGCGCACGGCGCGAGACGTTGTGTTCAATGAAGGGCGAGGGTGGCAATGGGACAAGGCGATGGACGACGGTGCGACGCCGATGTATGACGACTTCATTGTCGAGTACGCTCACTTCAAGGAAGCCGAGGGAGCAAGCAGCTCCTCTCCGCCGGGCACGTCTACCCCGGCCCCCAAAACTACATCGACTCCGGTGCCCGTTACGCCGACGACACCACAACTGGCGACGCCGCATACTCCAGCCCTGGCAGTCACCACTCCGGGTTCGTCTTCATCAGCACCAGCTCACGCAGAGCACAACCCGATGAAGTTCGCTTCCCCGCTCACTCACGACAAGGAGCGGGTCGACGCGTGGTATGGAGGCGAACAGCTGCGGTATCGCACGATGGATGATCTACTCGGTGACCAGCCGGTGCTGGGACTGATGCCACATGACCTGGAGGCGCAGCTACAACTCGCGTGTGAGGACGGCGAACCACGGTCCTTTGAAGAGGCCGAGAGAGATGCGGCATGGCGCGCCACGATGCAGTTGGAGATGGATGCGGTCGAGCAAACCACACCTGGGAGCTCGCTAACCTCCCCCGTGGTCATCGCGCAATCACCCTTAAGTGGGTGTTCAAGCTGAAGAGGGATGGAGCCGGCGCCATCATCAAGCACAAGGCTCGCCTGGTGGCCCGAGGCTTCTTGCAGCAGGAAGGAGTCGACTTCGACGACGCCTTCGCTCCCGTGGCATGGATGGAGTCCGTGCGACTTCTTCTTGCGCTGGCTGCCCAGGAGGGCTGGCGTGTCCATCACATGGATGTCAAGTCGGCATTCCTCAACGGTGACTTGAAGGAGGAAGTCTACGTGCATCAGCCACCGGGTTTTGCGATTCCCGGCCAGGAGGGCAAGGTACTCCGCCTGCGCAAGGCCCTCTATGGCCTACGGCAGGCACCTAGGGCGTGGAACGCCAAGCTGGACTCCACTCTAAAGAAGATGGGCTTCGAGCAAAGCCCGCATGAGGCCGCTGTCTACCGACAGGGCAGTGGAGGAAATGCCCTGCTGGTGGGCGTCTATGTTGACGACTTGGTGATCACCGGCACCAAAGATGCAGAAGTAGCGGCATTCAAGGAAGACATGAAGGCCACCTTCCAGATGAGTGATCTGGGGCTCCTCTCCTTCTATCCAGGGATTGAGGTGCACCAGGATCACTCCGAGATCGTGCTTCGACAGTTCGCCTATGCCAAGCGCATCGTTGAGCTAGCTGGGCTCACCGGCTGCCATCCAGCTCTCACTCCGATGGAGGAGAGGTTGAAACTGAGCCGCGATAGCACAACGGAGGAAGTGGATGCTACGCAGTACCGACGCCTTGTGGGGAGCCTTCGCTACCTCACCCACACACGGCCGGACCTAGCATTCTCCGTCGGCTATGTCGACCGACGTCGGAACACCAGCAGGCAGTGAAGAGGATCATCCGCTACATAGCAGGGACCCTCGACCACGGCCTCCACTACCCTAGGTGTCCGGGGGCAGCACACTTCGTCGGGTACAGCGACAGCGACCACGCCGGCGACATCGACACCAGCAAGAGCACGAGCGGGATCCTCCTCTTCCTCGGCAAGTGTCTCGTGAGCTGGCAATCAGTCAAGCAGCAGGTGGTGGCCCTGTCCAGCTGTGAGGCTGAGTACATAGCGGCCTCCACCGCCTGCACTCAGGCGCTTTCGCTCGCTCGACTGCTTGGTGATCTTCTCGTTCAAGACACCAGAACGGTGCAACTCCTGGTGGACAGCAAGTCCGCCCTGGCCCTGGCAAAGAACCCCGTGTTCCACGAACGGAGCAAGCACATCCGGCTGAGTATCACTTCATCCGCAGCTGTGTGGAAGAAGGGAGCATCGAGGCGAGCTACATCAACACCAAGGATCAGCTCGCAGACCTGCTCACCAAGCCTCTTGGGAGGGTCAAGTTCCTCGAGCTTTGCTCCAGGATCGGGATGATTCAACACTCCCACAAGACGACGTACAAGACTTAGGGGGAGAATGTTGGATAAGTCTGTGTACCAGGGTCTTTGTGGGGCTGCAGCACATGGTCCTTGTGGCAGTTAGGATAGAGTTCCTGACCATCAAGGACTGGCAGTTAGGATAGCATCTTAGACCAGCGTCTTAGACTAGCATCTTAGACTGACATCTTAGTAGCATCTGAGCATATGCTTGGCTGGCTAGCAGCCTATAAGTATGTATCCCCAACCCCTCAGGTTGGCATGGCATTGTGTGAGAAATAAACCAACGAAAATTGTCCCAACTCTCCTAGCGTCATCCACAACTATCAATGCTCAGGTTCAAAGGTCTAACAGTCGTACCTAAAAAATACAGGTATAGTAATAATGAACTAATGATAGATGATGCACATTTTGCAGAACTCAAGAAATGCCAGAGAAAGCTCCAAGCAGAACAATCCCGGGCCTCGGTGCTCTATGACCGTGTAAAATCCTTACAGGACCAGATCCCCTCTCTGATCGCGGCCAAAGAGAAAGACCAGTCTGATGATGAAAACAACTTTCTAGCCTCAGGCCAAATGACCTGATGAAGCAAGCCCTACTCAGCTAGAAGTTCCTCAACCAGTGGCAACTGATACGACAGCAGGACACATGGTTTATCTAGAGGTAAGCTCAAACATGTGATCGTCACTGATTCCCCTTGGAGATATGATGTTACTAATTGTCTTAGACACACAGCAGCTTAACTTGTGAGTTGCGACAACTCAAGTTTGAGCTTAATCACTTTTTATTGTAGAAATAATGTTTACATGCTTATATCTGTGTTCATACATGCATGATTAGTTACCTATACATATATTGTTTAGGCCGTATTTGCTTTCAGTTTTATTATCCATTGCGCTTTGCTCACCACATCTCCGGGCGTGCTGTGTGGCTGCAGCGTGCTGTGGCTGATAGGTCTATAGCCACTCAAATGTATGCAAATTGCTTTATTCTTTATGTATGCACCTGTGGTACATCATATATGATCTGTGTAATAAATTAACTTCTCATCCATCTAGAGCTAGAACAAAGTTTAGACACTTATTTTGAGATGGAGGGAGTATATAGTAATAATAACTGATAAACAGTACTACATTATTAGTCATTTTATTCCTTGCCTTTATTCTTGTGCTCATTCGAAATAAACTTACACATAGTAGGTTTAGGGAATCTGAGGAACAAGTTGAAGCTTCTCCTTTCGGCGAAGCGTTAACCCGAACGACTCAGCCATATCAACCCCTGCGCCGGTACCCACCATATTTGGAACATCCCAATCAAAATGGTACATGAGATTTGCTAACATAACCTCCATGGTGGCGAACCCAAAATTCATCCCTGGACAAATCCTCCGCCCGAACCCAAATGGCAGGAACCTAAGATCCTTACCCCTCATTTGGGTGTCCACATCACCATCTTGATCCTGCAGAAACCTCTCAGGCCAGAAATCCTCTGGCCTCTCCCAAGACGATGGATCCCTCCCTAGGGCCCAAGCATTCACAAGGACACGTGTGTTGGCGGGTATCAAGTATCCGTCGATCTTGCAGTCAGCGGTGGAGAAGTGTGGGAGGAGGAAGGGTGCTGGTGGGTGCATGCGCAGCGTCTCCTTGATGGTTGCCCTTAGGTAGGCCATGCTGCTAAGGTCCTCCTCCGTTATCATGTCTAACTTTTTGCCTTGGGATCTTACCTCCTCCTGTAATTTTGTCAGAATGTGTCTGTTGTTCATGAGCTCAGCCATGCCGTATTCCAACGTCAGATAAGATGTTTCTATGCCTGCCTCAAACATGTCCTGTTAAGATCAAATGGTCCAACTTAGTGTGTGTTTATCACATCACCACATAAAAAGTACTAACTGTATATGCAACATGGCAACTCTTAACATACTACTTATATACTCCCTCCAGCTCCAAATGTTATAGTAGCTAGTATGACAAATTGACAATAGTATAGGACATGGACAATTATTTGCAATAGAAAACTGCGAATGTAATTATTACCACCAAAATGGCCTTGATGTTATCCGTAGTGAGACCGTACTCTTCCTTGAGAGAGAGCAGAAGATCTATGAAATCTGCTGCTTGCTGCTCGCCAGATGATGGTTTGCTGGGGTGTAGGTGTTCCTCGATGATCTCGTTGAACAAGTCGTCCCACCTCTTGTTGAGTCGCTGAGCCTTGACGGAAACCAGCCTCAAGAGCGCATCCGCCATTACCATATTTGGGGGGATGTAATTCTCGAGGCTGAACCCACCAAGAAGGGAGACATTGATCTCTGTGAGCTCGCTGAAAAGCCTGTTCCGGCCTTCCTTGCGGTGGGATTCTCCTAGGACCGCACGGCATACGACGTCATTGGTGTAGCCGGACAGGAGCTCGCTCATGTCCACCGCCGTGCCTCTGGTGGCCGCCGCACGGATCTTGTTGATAATGAGGCGCACCTGCAGCAATCGATCAGAGAGTCAGATGATGAGTGATGGACTAACTAACGGTCGATATTCGTTTCTGCGCAGGAGGAAAAGTTCTTACCTCTTCTTGACGACCATGGCGGAAGGAGTGCACCACCTTCGCGCTGAGCATATGTGTGGTTAAGAGCTTCCTGGCCTGCCGCCAGTACTCGCCATAGGGTGCAAACGCGATGTCTGTTGGCCCATAGCGAATGATGTTGGCGGCCATGGATGGCGGCCGCGACGCAAAGATTTGGTCGTGGGTGCGCAGGACGGCCTCGGCGGCGCTCGGCGAGGACACGAACAAGGTGGGTACGGCACCGATGCGGAGGAGCAAGAGGCCATTGCGGCCATGCTTGGCATCGAGGTCCCGGATGGATATGTGTGTCTGGGAGCCGAGGAGGTGGAGGTGGCCGATGATGGGCAGCTTGCCTGGAGGTGAAGGCGGGAGCTGTTGCTGCTTGCCGAATCTTGTTGACGCGGTTGCGGTCCTCACCCATGCTAGTCGAATGATGAGTAGCAGGAGAACGGTGAGTAGTACTGCCGGCGTGGATGTGCCATGGACGCCGGCGAGCTGCAGGTAGTGGTTCGCTGCTTCAAGAGCCATGTGGTCCACACAACTGATCAGGAAGCCTACAATGGCTGGGCTGGGTTGGGTTCCTACTTCCTACTCATCTCTATCTATATAAGCGCAGCCTCAAGCTCTCCATCAATTATGTCAATACTAATCAGAATAGCACTGCTTGTGCACTTCTCCACCACTGGCTGAGCTTTCAACGGCTGTAACGTGTATTCACTCCAGTCACACAACATCTCTAGAAAAATACTTATTTCCTTGCTTTTCCGTGCGTGCATTGCAAAGCCAAAGAAGTTATGGACCATCCAATAAACCGTATAATATTTCTTATTGAGAAGATGACACTTCTAACTATAATACTCTCTGCATGTTTCTATGTTACTATTTGAGTATATATGCAACCCATGCCAATGCACGGGACCACGACTACTTCACATTGAGTTGTGAATGACATTCCAACAATTTCACATTTACCATGTTAATTAATTGTTTACTTCTTTGCTTTTTGATTGATTACTTCTTTACTTTTTACCATGTTAATTAATTTGTTACTTCTTTAGTTTTTACCATGTTAATTAATTGGTTACTTCTTTTTGCTGTTTAATTGGTTACTTCTTTGCTTTTTACCATGTTAATTAATTGGGTTCCTAGTCATCTCTCCCTATAAACACATCATGAATATTGATTGGGTATCAAGCATTCTTTTTCTGAGAAGTATTTCCTTTTTTGCTTTGCATTTGTATGTGGAACTCCTTTGAGGGTTGCGTGAAGCATATATCATCCAAAGTAATGCTTTTCCTCTTGACTTGCTTGCTTACACGGTTTGACCTAATGAAAGATCAGTTATCTATTAGAATGTTTTCAGTCTTTTGATATTACTTGCTGGAGGAGGATTTTCATCACAAATAAATGAGGATAAAAAGATATAATCTTCCTTTTGTCAACAATCACCAAGTTAACTCTGGAGTATATCTACTGATAATGTTATGCTCATGAGTCTTTTATTTTAATAACATGCGATTGATGATGATTCCAATCAAACAGGACAATGCTAGCTGGATTGCCTCAGTGGCCACAATGAACATTTGCCTCCGAGGTACATTTCCCACCTTACTCTTTTGGTTAGCTGGTAATGTTACCTAAAATGTGATCATGGAAAGGGCTCTAGCCATTGTATATGCTCCTTTAAATCTTACAATGTGCTGCTATCCAACTTATTTCTTCGATACCGTTCACAATAACATATCCGAATGCTAAAAAAATGCAGGTCAGTTTGAACAACTAATCTGTGTTGTCAAAATTGTCTTAGAATGTAGGAAGATTTTTTTAGTTTTTGGAATTTTCAAGCTTTTATTGAATCCTGACGACTTCATTGAAGCATTTCTTTTATGGTTTCAATTGAAATATTGTATTCAACGGTTATTTCTTAATTTGGCTGGTTATATTGGACGAAGAGAAATAAATAGCTACTTATTGTGAAATTAGGATAACCGCGTGCTAAATCACTATTCAACAGTGATAATGTGATTATTGCCAGTCATTGCTTCAAACTGGCAGTGGTGATGTGGCTATTACTGCCAGTTCGGGCTGTATACCCGCATTGATAGGTAGGTATGCTGCTGGCTAGGGAACTGTCAGTGATGCCAATGCTAGCGCTGCCGGTTCCAAATCCGGCGGTGATAGCCAGTTCTGTAAGAGCACACACTATTAATCCTTTGATTCCGGCACAAGCAATTATAAATGGAAGATATATAAGGCTTGTCCCAGTGGGAGTTTCATTCCCCTTTGATGAGGTGACACGTCAGCAACATGTCATATAAATTATGAGAAGAGAGAGGAGATGAGTTTCATCTAGTTGAGACTCAGTGGACACCATAAAAAGCATTAGAAGCCGAGTGAAAGTCCACTTGGAGCATCTGTTTCATCCCCATCCACGCGTTGGAAACCGAGTGAAACTCCACCATGTGCATTTCACTTCACAATTCCACATAACACTCATGGAAACAGTCATAGTTGTGCATTAATTAGGGGCCTTTCAATTGATGTGGCACTCATGGAAACACAAATCACTTGTGATACATAATTACGCTTGTATTGGTCCTGAAATTATTTAGTATTCCCTTTACCCGAAATTAGTTGTCTTGAATTTGTCTAGATACAGATGTATAAATCAGCCCTTGCCAGTGCACAGATGGACAGCTTTGGTTGGCCCTCTGCTGTGCCTGCAGTAGTAGTCCTGATGTGCAACGTCAGGATTGGCCTTACCATCCGAATCATTGGACGTGATTCCACGTGTGAACAGTGGTGCCAAAAGGAGGCAGCGAATATGTATGGTGCCATACAGTCTTAAGGAAGATAAGGTGCGTCTGCCACTCTGCCCCAAGATCCAATGACAAGGTCCATAGTTCACCGTAAATTGTACCCCCTCCGTTCCGATTACTTGTCTCACATATGGATGTATCTAGATGTATTTTAGTTCTAGATACATCCATTTCAGCGACGAGTAATTTGGAACGGAGGGAGTAGAAAACTGAATGTAGTGACGTCCCAAAAAAGATATGCTGCCAAAAATATGCCATCACTGATATCAATCATGCACCATGTCCCATAGGGACAGACAAGATCTGTGCCGCGCCTCATTTGTCTTTTAGCCTTTCTGTATAATTTGCGTCCATGCATGCTGCGTTCATTATTGGGCCTTGCCGTTGGATCTTGGCGCATGTGCACACCTTTCTCCATGCTCTTTCTGGTGGAATTTGGAGTATATGTGGCGTCAGGGCAATCATGCTGCTGGATACATCCGTCATTGCTGGGTTGGATTGGATAGATCTAGCAAATTAATTTTAGGGTACTGTATGCACGTTTTTACCCTAGGGATTGATTGCAATGCATAGTGGCCCGCGTAATTGTAGTCTTAAATCGTAGTGTAAATTAATCTTCTGCTCTTCTTTATTTGTGGTTCATTAATTTTAGTCTTAAATCTTATAAATTAATTTTCTGTTTGGTGCATGCATTTTAGTCTTAAATCATATAAATTAATTTTCTGCTCTTATTTATTTTTGTGGTCCGAAATTAATCTCAAATCATATATTTTTCTTCTCTTCTTTACTTTTTGGTGCAAGAATTGTAGTCTTAAGTCATACTCCCGCTGTCCCATAATGTAGGATGTCTTTTGACACTAGTATAGTGTAAAAAAAAACGTCTTACATTATGGGACGGAGGAAGTAAAGATTTAATTTCTGCTCTTGTGGTGTACGCACTAAGAATGATTTGGTGTGCCTCGGTACTTGAGAAACATTTTAAAAGCCCGTATATGCAAAACGTTAGAAGAGATGATTTTTTTTATGGGGCCACGACTTGTTCACGTTGAATTGTGAATGACCTGCTGACAATTTTACACTTACCATGTTAATTAACTAATTACTTCTTTGCTTTTTAATTGGCGCACTTTATGGAGTATCCAACTTGATGCATAATTCTTTAATATTGTTAATTATTGAAATTTTGATCTGGCATCCTCGAGATTCATGCCCATGATTAATATATTTGTGCCTGGCACTAACCATGTGTGTTTTTGTGAGTCACCAAATTAACTTGGAGTATATCTGCTGATATCTTTATATTCATGAGTCTTTTCTTTTAATAACAGGCAATTGATGATGATTGCGACCAAGCAGGACAAATACTAGCTGGATTGCTTCAGCGGCCACATTGAACCTTTGCCTCCATGCAAGGTACCCTTTTTTGCCTACTCTTTTGATTAGCTGTTAACATGACCTAAAATGTGATAATGAGAAGGGCTCTAGCCGTTGCATAATCTTACTATGTGCTGACTTATTTATCTTCGATATTATTCACAATAACATATACAAATGCTAGCAACTTGCACTTCAGTTTGGACAAATACTTTTTGTGTTGTCGAATCTGTCTTAGATTGTAGGAAGATTTTTTTAGTTCATGGAATTAATAGCTTTTGGAATGAAAGATATATAAGGCTGGTCCTAGTGGGAGTTTCATTCCCATTTGATGAGGTGACACATCAGCAGCAGAATGGCAACATGGCACATAAATGATGAGGAGAGATAGGAGATAAGTTTCATCTAGTTGAAACATGGTGCACACTGTTCCAAAGCATTAGAAACCGAGTGAAACTCCACTCGGAGCGTTTTGCCACGCGTTAGAAACCGAGTGAAACTCCACCCAACACTTAAATGCTGTGGTAATCATATGAAACTGCGAGATGAAACTGTGCATTAGGGGCCTTTTTTGTTTTATTTCATCCCACACCCCTCTTTAACTACTGATATGGCACTTCTCCATGGAAACAGTTAAATCAAACTGGCCACTTTCTTTTATTGATTCTAAATTATTCTTTTACTCAGATCGACAGCTTTGGTGGTTATTGTTAAACCAAACTGGCCAGTTGCTTTTATTGATTCTAGAAGTATTTACTTTGGTGAGCCCTGTGCTGTGCACAAAGACAGCATCTGCCACCAGATCCAACGACAAGGTCCATCATTGACATGAAATTTATAAAGGCTAAAGGACAGTGTAGCGAAGTCCGAAAAAGGATATGATTCCATATGCATGTGCTTAGATTTGCCAACAGTGGCGCCTGACAAATATGGTACCAAAAATATGCCATTAGTGGTACTATCAATCATGCACCAAGTTCCATACAAACAATGTCTGTGCCGCGGCCCCATTATCTTTTAGCCTCTTATGATTTTCACCCATGCGTTCATTATTGGGCCTTGTCGTTGGATCTTGGCGCGTGTGCTCACGTGGATGGACACCTTTCTCTTTAATTTTCTGTAGGAATTTTGAGTATGTGTGGTGTCAGGGTAATCGTGCAGCTAGATGCATAGACAATTCCTGAGTTTAGGGCACTGTGTGTTTTAGACTAGACTAGGGATTGACTGCAATGCACAGTGGCCCTCAGTCTTTAAATCAAAGAGTAGATAAATTAATTTCTTGCTCTTCTTTATTTTGTGGTGCACGCACAAAGTGTCCGTGATGAGGTTGGCACATGTCACCTCAGACCACAAAAATGGCCTCTAATTTACTAGCCAATTAGCCATAGGCGGATTAGAGATATTAGGTTAGACAAAGGCCCATATGGAACGAGTACCGAGGAGTTGCATCACTGTACGTTCTGGGATTCCATAATGTGTGAGCGTCCTCCTCCTACTGCTTGTGGAAATAAAATGAAAATAATGGAGTGGATGATTTCTTTAACATGTACTCCCTCTGTTCACAAATATAATATTTTCTAACATTTTTGTGAATCGGATGTATATAGACATGTTTAGTGTGTTTGTTCACTTATTTCAATCCTTATGCGGTCCATATTGGAATATCGAAAACATCTTATATTTGTGAACGGAGGGAGTATCATTTACATCTTTGTATGGTGAATATTTGTGTATTCACACAGGGGTGGGGTACCCACTTATAATTAGGAGGCGCTTGCCACAATCGGGTGGGTACCTATTCTAATTCCATTTGTGCTAACTAGCTTCAGTTAGTTAGCCTCTACAACGGAGCACAAGTGTCTTTCTTCGTTGGCTAGGTTAGTCATAGTTGTATGATTGATAACATTACGTTGAAAACACTGTTTGGAAAAAGTACAAGGACAAAAATGTTGGTAAAAACTCGCCCATTTGGGCAATGAGCGGGCAATATATGCAACCATGATGGGAAATAATATGCCATGTTGCCATGGACGTACCCCAGCCCCTGCTCACAGGCGTTCAATCATGCAACATCTGTGATTCATGGACAGATAATAGTATCTGTGGATTGATTGGACAAAAGACCTGGTGCCACTGATTACTGATGCATGTGTGTGGATGGGGCACATAACAGCAACAGTTGGCGGTTTGCTAAGATTTGTCACTGCCTTGCAAGGTGATATTACAGAATAATATGGGCGTGCACCGCGTGGGATTCCATCACTGTGTACTCCGTACGTATTGGATCGCATCGAATCATGTTGATTGATTGATGACCATGTGAGAGTGCAGATGCTGCATTTTTTGGGGTCATTGGGTGGACATCCTGCCCCCCTGCTCACAGGCTTGTCACTGATTTTTTGGTAAGTAATGTGTGGATGGCCATAAGCCTGATGGTTACATAGTAATCTTGATGTTAACATGGTAACATTGTGACATAGTAATCCGGATGCATGGATTGGTAATATACAACAACTCTGATTTGGACATATATATATAATGCATGTGTGTGTGTGTGTGGATGGACCAAACAAGATTGCTGTGCCTTTTTCTTTAATTTTGTAGTGTGTGGTGTTAGGGTAATCATCATCCAATATATTGTTGGATGCATCCACCATTGCTGAGTTGGGTAGATCTGACGTGTTAATTTTATGGCACTTAATTTACTTTTTATGCTAGGGATTGATTTCATAGTGTGGCTTGTGTAAATTGTACAAGTTAACTTTACGCTCTTATTTATTCAATTCATGACATGAGATGTGCACTCATAATGGGTTCACGTACCTCGCTACTTATGAAACATTTTTTGTCCATACATGTGTTTGCATGTATTTATGCAGAATATGAATAATTAAATTTGCCTTAAACTTCCCTCTGGAAACAGTTAAAAGAGATCATAGTCTCATGCATTTTTTTAACAATAGCATTATGTGATAACCACAAGTTTCGCACAAAAAATCGTCAGTCATGAAGCCCATATCACCTCAGGCACAAATTAGAAGTTGTCACCTGAGGGAAGCTTTGAGTTTGAATGGCACCAGAGGAATTATTCATCTGTTTTTGAAATTTTACAGTCTTTGTGTGCTTGTATTAATTAAAAATTTAATGTCCCATAAATGTCATTGTAGATTCGTAACACATCTCCGAGGGTGATAATCAAATTGTATTACAGCAATTCTACATTATTTATGTTGTGCACCTTGTCACATGAGTATTAGTGCATGCAATCATAAATCTGTAACACTTATTTTAATTTCAAATTTCATATGCACATTTTGTACTACTTGTAATGCCAGTCTAAGTGTTATGCGTTTGTGTTTGGCCATGTACTGTTTTAAATATTTCTTGTGACCTGTTGATCTCCGTACTCTTTAATATTTGCGACCGGTAACATGAATCTTCTCTGGAGTCCTAGGGTCTTAATTCCCCATGAAATGATCTTATTTGGACATTGTGCTCTTGCTTGTTTATTATGTTATAAACATCACTTAATCAGAAACAGTAGTTCAAATGGTTGAATTCTTCTATGGCAGACTGCATTTTCAGGACATGATCTGTGGCATAAATGTCAGTTTTACTCTTGTGCAGCCATGGTTTTCAGTTTTCTTTCTAGATCTACCTGTGGCCAGCATATGGCCATGGCATATCATCACATATGTGATTAATTATTGCATGTTAAGTGTATGTTTTTTCCTAAGTAGCAGTTTATTATTGTTGTTAGATTAACTTTGAGATGTTTGAGTACGGATGGTAAGTTGTTGCAATAATAGAAAACCACTTATTTCAAGGGCTAGTATGACCATGCAAAATTTGCCTCGAAAAATCTTAAACACAACATGTTTTTAATTTCTTTATTTATTGTACACTTCTTACAATATCAGACTCTGGTGTCTACCAAAAAAAAGAGACTGGTGTCTAATATCTTGCAAGTCGGGTTCCAAGTCCTCATCCATCGGAGGTCTTGAGTTTGGTGAACCTCCAACTCCATATCTACCTACTTCTAATGGTTGCAAAGGTGGGCAATGGATGACAATGAGATAGAGTGAGAGGTCATAGTGACAAAGGCGAAGAGGATACAGCCATGGAGCTCGAGGAGATGGCTTTTTGTGGGAAACTGAAGAGCTGAATTGAGGGAACAAGTGAGAAACCTAGAGAGGTCTCGTGATTTATGAAGGAGATTGTGGACCTTGGGCTAACAGATGGTCCACTCAATGAAGCGACTCTTATGAATGGGCAAAGACATTGATCAAATGTGACGGTTGTCCATTGCCAACTAACTGGAATATAACACTTTCTCAAAAAAAGAAAGAAAAAACTGGAATATAACAAGAAAATTGCAGGCCATATATATGTAGTGGTAAGCGACCACGCCTAATGCCGTAGTAACAGATGGTTCACAACATGTCAACATCCACCTTCTTCTACTCAAGCTCGCCCCTATGCACACCATTGTTTGGCAGTCACTTGATTTGCAATACCGATTGCATACTTCCTATTGTTAGATGCCCTCTCACAAATTTCTCACTAAGGTATGGGTTCACCTTTGATGCCTTCTATAGAAGTGAGACAATTTTATACGGAAATCATAGCTCACAATGAGATCTAAAATGTTTTGTTCTAAGACATCTAAGGGTCCAATATTTCTTAATGTAAGGGTAAAAAAGATTGCACATATACTCTCATGTAGCCGCCCATGATGATGAGGACCAATATGAAATTTCTCAAGAATACTGAATAGTGCAATATTGCTACTAGTTGATGTAACTAAAATAGTAGAGCTCTAAACCTTTCTTGAAAATAGTGTGAAATAAGGCAAGAGAGAATGAACATTAGCTACACATGTGCACGCGCATACATGCATTTTCGCTTGAAAATCCATTTGACGTGTGACTTTTCATGCATAAAAATGTCAAGACTGATGTTATTAATTACGTGATCATTAAGTTGGCCCACGGTGAACTCTGCAAAGACAAGTGTTGTGGAATATTCAGTAATTGTTATGCTTTTTCGTCATTTTGTAGTGAGATATTATTAGATTCCTTGTTCTTTATTTCTCAGTAGTGGGCATGCTGATTTTTCAAAAAATTATGCCTTCTGGTTCCCGCTATGGGAGGATGATGACGGTAGTATTAGCTTATCTCTGACGCATGAAATTCCAAGAGAAGAAAGTTTTCGAACTTTGGGACACGAGTGTTTATATGGCTGCACATTGCCACATCGGCATTCCAAATAGCGGAGTAAGGGTAGTTGAGAACCTGTGATCTTTTTTTTTGCGGGAAATTTTTTCAATCTATTCATCTTCAATCATGGTGGTACAACGAACACTAAAAACAATAAAAATTACATCAAAATCCATAGACCACGATCTACCATACAACCATACTTTTATTCATTATTCGCTGTTACATTTGTAGAGGATCCCACAGGTCCGTCGGGTGTGCAACAAACTCCCGAAGCATGCAACACGACTACATTAAGGTGGCATAGTAATAGGCAGCTAACATAACGGACAATGGTTAGCTGACCTATCAGCCGATACAAATAACACAAAGCTACAACGGTGATACTTATTTGTAAATTTTAGGAACAAGGTGAAGCCTCTCCGTTCGGCGAAGGGTCATCCCAAACTGGTCTGACATATCAACCTTTGCGCCAATGGCCTCCATCTCACTCGGAAGCTCCCAGTCGAAATGGTATATGAGGTTCGCCAGCATTACCTCAACAGTAGCGATCGCGAAAGTAGCCCCCGCGCAGATCCTCCGCCCGGCACCGAAAGGCACAAACCGGATATCTTTGCCATACATGTCGACCTCTGCATCACGGCCTTCTTGGAGAAACCTCTCTGGGTAGAACTCCTCCGCTCTCTCCCAGTGCGACGGGTCTCTGGCAAGAGCCCAAGCATTCACAATGACACGTGTTCCCGCAGGAATGGTGTATCCATTAACCTCGCAGTCGTTGGTGGAGAAGTGTGGGAGCAGGAAGGGCGCCGGCGGGTGTATGCGCATCGCCTCCTTGATGGTCGCCTTGAGGTAGGGCATGCCGCTGAGGTCCTCCTCCATTATCAGGTCCAGCTTTTCGCCGCCGGGTGTGGACTCCCTTACCTCCTTTTGCACTTTGGCCATGACGTGCCTGTTGTTGATGAGCTCGGCCATGGAGTATTCCAGCACCAGGAATGATGTTTCTATAGCTGCCTCAAACATGTTCTGTTACAAGATGACACAAATAATCTTAGTATCGATTATCAATTGTGTACCTACTTAATTATTATGCAACATGCATGAAAACTTCAAATTTATAAGTTGAGTTAATTACCACCAAGATGGCCTTGACGTTATCCGTGGAGAGACCGTACTCTTTCTTCAGCGAAAGCAAAAGATGTACGAAGTCCTCCGCGTTATCTTCCTTGCCGTGTTCGTATTCGGCGATGAGCTCGTTAAACAGGTTGTCCCACCTCTTGCTGACTCCCATTGCCTTGGAGCAAACCACCCTGAGGAACACATCCAGGTTTGCCAACCTTGGGAAGTAGTCCTCCAGGTTGAATCCCCCCAGCAGGGAGGCGCTGATCTCGGTGAGCTCGCGGAAAAGCTCGTTCCGGCCATTCTTCCGGTGGGACTCTCCAAGGACCGCACGGCACACAAAGTCGCTGGCGTACCCGCCCAGGAGCTCCGTCATGTCCAATGCCTTGCCTGGAGCAGCTGTGGCCAACTCACGGATCTTGGCGACCACGAGCCGCACCTACAGTGATCATTGAGTCGATTAGTGTGAGCATCTGTGTTTGTACCGTGTTTCTATAAAAGAAGAGCAATATAGTACATCTTTAGTTAGGTACCTCTTCTTCGCGGTCATGGCGCTTGGAGTAGACCATCTTGACGCTGAGCAGATGCGTGTTGACGACCTTCCTAGCCCTACGCCAGTAGTCGCCGTAGGGCGCGAACGCGATGTCTGTGGAGTTGTAGCGGATGATGTCGGCGACGGGGTTACGTGGCCTGGATGCGAACACGTGGTCGTGCGTGCGCAGGACAGCCTCAGCGGCCTGGGGCGTGGACACAACGACGGTGGGCACGGCACCGACATGGACGAGCATGAGGCCGTCGCGGCCATGCTTTGCGGCGAGGTCGCGGAATGAGACGTGGGGGTGGGAGCCGATAAGGTGGAGGTGGCCGATGATGGGTAGCTTGCCGGGAGGTGTAGGCGGGAGCTGCTGCTTGCATTTTGCTGATGCGGTGGTGGTGGCGAAGGCTCTTACCCATGCTAGTCGGATGATGAGTAGCAGGAGAACGGTGAGTAGTAGTGCTTCTGTGGATGTGCCATGGCCGACGGCGCGCTGCAGGTAGTGGTACGCTGCTTCAAGAGCCATGGCGTCCAGACAGCTGACTAGGAATGGCTGGCTTCCTACTCATCAGACGCTCTCTATATAAGCACACCCGTAACGTTTATTCGCTAGCTCCAGCCACACGACTTGTCTACAAAATTGGCAATACTTTATGTTGACAACAAAAATCATATACTCTCAATAAAATCCAAAAACAAGTGGAATACGTTACCAGCGTGACATTAAATAATAGGTATTTTTGTCCATATGAAACATTGATTACGATCAAACATATATAATCAGAGAGAACTTTTGGCTGGATAGTTAGGAGGACATTGGTATCCCTGCCTACCAAAGTTCAAGTCCCAAACTTGATATTGGTGCTTATATTTTTCTGGATTTATTCCAGGCCTTTTGGTGATGTGTGTTCAGTGAGAGGAGACGTTTCTGTCGACCATGGGCGTATGTGGCAACTTCATCAATGTCAAGATAATGTGCTGGCTCTGTCTCTTAGAGGTGTTCATAGGGATAAGTGTATGCCCGTCTATGTGAGTGACTTCGATTGTGCCGTGCTAAAAAAAGAGATGTAAAAAAACGCAGATATAACCAGGAAAATATCTTCATCTATAGCGCAATTAAGGCTTGCGAATTCATAGGGATAAGTGTATGCTAGTCTATTGGGACAGTTAAGGCTTGCGAATTGTCCCTATAACGCGGATCACTTGGAGTCACCAAATGTCTGCCCTTGTCCAGCTCCTCATTCCTTTGACAAACTTTAACTAGATCTAGCAATCCAAACATACATTTATATACTTACAAACAGATGCAACTACTACCAAAAGCAACAGATGTTCATCAAGTTTTATACATCCATAGATCTTAAAAGCACCTAGTCTGGTTGTCCGTGTCAAAGACTTCATTTTAGCACGGAAACTTGAACAAACCTCGCCGCTTTTGTGTTTGTGTGTATGGGCCGCAATAATTGTTGACCTCATGTTGAATGATGTATATCCTCATTTACTGGGTAAGACGAACCTCTTGTCTTCTTGCCGCCCGGATTGGGCGCGTCCGACTACGGCTGCTTGGTGTCTGGATCAAGCTCTTCTTGTTCCGGCTATGGCAAGTAGTCGTCCTCAACTTATTTGTCCTTGTGGTCGCCATCGTTGTGGATCATTTTCAACATCGCTCATCGGAGGCCATCGTCGAGCTTGGGGGAGGCATTCTGCCGAAGTGACTAGGCATTGCTGGACGAGGGCTCCTTGGATGGAAACATCGACCGACGAGCTGCGAGACTCCATTTCCGTGTACATATAGTTCGTGTCAAGGTCGAAAGTGTACCGTGGAAGGCGGCTGGAGGCAGAGGTGAAGGAGGTTGTGGAGTGTTATGGCGACCACATCTCTCGGGCTGACTATTTAGATGGCCGACATAATAGTACAGGTACAGTGGCATGGACTAGGGGAACGGGGTAGGGCTGTTGTTGGCCGGGCACGGTGGTCCGATGTGGAGGAGCTGTGGCCCAAGCGGCCGCGACCTTATTGATGGCCCCCCCTCGCTGCACTTGACATTCTGTGGACATGGTCACACAGGCATGCTTTCCAAGGTTCCGCGGGACGACGGGCTGCGTGAAGGGCTTCGACAGATCCATCACAGTGGTGGTGGATGGCCGAGCAGACGAAGATGATCAAGCGCGGAGTGCATGCTTTGTCGCAAAAAGAGTATCAGGATCATGAAAAACATATGGGCTCCAGGAGGGGTTTTGGGTGGGACATCAGCGTCGTAGTCCAACATGGAGGATGTTTCCACTCCCATAGAGCTTCCATCAATTTGGGGCTGGGCTGTGGGATTTTGGACGCCAAGGACCAGTCTGGCTCAATTTGGCGACTCATGTTGGAGGCCTAAAAGTGTTCGGCCTGTTTGGTCGGACAGTTTTTCATGTTTTGGTGATCCATGTTGGAGATGCCCTTAGGCAAGAAGGATAGTTTCTTGACTCCTATGTCGCTCCCGTGCGAGTGACCTATGAGGAACCGTAGTCGCCACCTCTAGCCTCCCTCCCGTGGGCGCCTTTTCTCTCCGTAGTCGCCGCTAGCACGTGCCATGGCTGCGGCGAGCTCGCCCCCGAATTGGGCTGGCGGTTCCTCTACCGCTTGGCGTTGCCTTGCAGTGGCGCGGCAATGGCTCTAGCTAGGCTTAGCAATCTCGAACCGGGCGGTCCTTGCCTATGCGAGTTCGGCTCCTAGGCGAGAGGCCACACACCATCCATGACGCCGATCCTATCGCATGACCAAGGCCAATGCAGCTACAAATCTGGGGTGTTGCGATCTACCGTGGCGAGCCTTGCAGTGGCACTCGCTACGTCCATGTGGCAATTGACACTGGACCTAATGGGCGACACGATGCTTTCTTGGTTAGGCGTTGTCCACTCCAACTGTCGCTCCCTCCAGCCCTTGTTGTGATGGTTGCGGACCCTGAGCTCCCATGATGGTGAGATCCTTCCCATCATCTGTGCATGACGGCGTGATGCGAAATAAGAGCAGTGGCTTGAGACAAGTGAAGATTGTGTAGCAGCAACCACATGTCGGAAGTTGGTTTTGCACTAGAGATAGTGATCCCACGATCATCCAGTTCACAGACGGCAATCGTGGTCCTCTTCTTGGACAGAGGGTTGCCACTGTGGTCCTACACTGCTGGAAGCAATGGGGAACAAGTGGTCGCATGTGCTGGCGTCATCGTCTGATGCATATCCTTCATAGATTGCCACTTGTGAGGATGGTGCGGGGCCGACAAAGCGTCCAGAATTAGGATACTGGCAATGCCAGTGACCTTCCTCCCTCACCAATGACTTCCCGTGTGTGTGAATTACTAGGCTTGACTCTAGTTGTAATACCTAGCAATGGCGAATTTTTGCGTGATGACCTTGCTGAAGGCATTGCTAGGAGTTTATTCAGACTTGATCTTTAGAGTGAAAGGTCGCGATCCGACTATGGCAGTTGCATCCAGCAACGGCGTCGTGTATGCATCGTTCCCTTCTTGAAGGTGTCATTTTTGAAGAACCTTCCTCATAATCCTTGTGTTGTCAAGAGATGGTTGATACCAAGGGTAATTGATGTTGTTCGTTGAATAATGTTTGATCACTTTGGGTTTTTTCTGTTTCTACCAGATATGCATAGATTTAGTTTTGTATGACTTTGCTCTTGCAGGCGTGTTTCATTTGCGTGCATGTGTTGGTGATGGTTGTGTGAATCCTAGTCATGCAGAGGTCGTGTGAATACTCATTATGTTTAGTATTTATGTGCTGCTTCATTATAAGTCAATAAAAACACCATTTATCATAAAAAGGGACGGTTAAATTGAAACAAGGCATATTTGGTTGATTAAAATCCTTTCATGCATGGCCTGGTGACTATTGGACTAACCTATCAAATCCCTATCGCACCCTTCACGAAAATGTTGTAGGGTGCCATATCCATGCAACATCGTTGTGGTTGGTGGCTTCCCTGGCACGAGTTCGATGAATGAGAATGTGGCTACAACTGCAATTTTGGAAACAGCAACACGAGCAATATCAATTATTCGCCGGAACATATGTGATGAAAATTCTCTAGTGATGAAAACCTGAAAAATTGGTGTCTCATCCGTAGGATCTCGAACGGATGCTTCAGATACAGGGACATATTTACATAAAACCCTTCACATGTTATGCTTCTCGTCCCGTGAACCAACAAACTGAATAGCTCCGGAATCCCGATTCTTTGTGTGCTCGAGTTCTAAGTGCAAAGTATTTACTTGGCAAAGTATAGTTGCTGGAATTCAGACTTTTAAAAGAGGTTGTATATGGTGAGTTGGTTCAGGATCGCAAATAAAATTTTGGCAAGATCCATGGATCCCATCTAGAGAAACAAGGAGAGTCATTACACCAAGAGGAGGAACTATGTTAAAATTGGTACATGATTTGATTGACCCTCATACAGGTCAACGGGATTTGGATCTCATTCATGCTATCTTCTTAACGGTGGATGTCGCCAGAATTGTGCAGTTCCCCTTCGGACCGAGGCTGTGGAAGATTTTGTTGCATGGAAATATACAAGATCCGCAACTTTCTCAGTCTGATCGGCATATCATGCGGAGTTCAATCATCAATTTGGGCGCCAAATGGACAGTGTGCACATAAATTCGGTCTGGAAGGAATTGTGGCAACTCCGTATCCCAGGGAAAGTTAAACATTTTGGATGGAAGGTACTAATGGGTGTATTACCATGCCTAGTTGTCCTAGCTGGACGACACATCCCGGTTCTTCCACAATGCCCAATATGTAAATTTGGTTTTGATGATATAGAACCTGTCCACTTTAATTGTTCAAGGGTGAAGGAGGAATGGACCGAACTTGGCTTACAGGATGTTGTCCAACGTGCACTAGTTCAATGTTAGGCCCGGTTCAATTACTCTAGAAATTTTGTTGAAAAACCGCAAGATGATTGATGAACTTCCAAAGGCAGAGCTCATCTTGGTAGCTATGTGGTATGGTGGCAAAGACGTCAAATTGGAAAAGGAGAGACCGTCCAGGAGCCTAGTCGCTTGGCTGTCTCAATCCTGGTTCTGGCAACAAATTTTTTTAGAGCTGCAACACCGAATCAACCTACCAGGAAAGAAATCCATACCTGGCAGAAACTGATTGATGGCACTATTAAGATAAATGTTGATGCATCTTTTCATCTTGAAACTCTTTCCGAAGCTAGTGGCGCAGTGGCGAGAGACCACAAAGGGAACTTCATAGCTGCTGCGATTTGGGTTTTACCTCATGTTTGCAATGCTGAATCAGCAGAGATAAATGGTGCTTGGGATGGTCTATATCTGGCCGGGAAAATAGGATGCAACAAGCTGGTCATTGAATCTGATTGTACGTCTGCAGTTGAGTCGGTTACCCATGCAAATGATTATATGGTCCGGATGTGGCGGTGTTAGCTGAATGTACTCATCTCGCTTTGGACTTTGCAAGTGTTGGCTACTATTTCTATTGCAGAGAAGCTAATTCAGTCACTGATAGTTTAGCCAAACACTCCTTTATGTCTAGCTCGTCTGAATTTTGGGAGACTACTATCCCTAACTTTATTCTTCCTCAAGTTGTAAACGACATGTCTATTATAAGTAGGAAATAAACTGAATAGCTCCGGTGCCTCATCTTCTTCTCACCTAACCGTCTTGGCTACTCATGTGTAGTAACAAGCGATTGATGATGATTGCTACCAAATTGGACAAATGCTAGCTATATTGCTTCAGTGGTCATATTGAATCTTTGCCTCCAAGGTGATGCCAATGGCCATCGCTACCAAGGATTCGGTTATTGGGCGGAAGATTTGGTTACCGCCTTGTAACTGCGTATCTTGATACCCTATCAGGAATCTTCTTACCTAGCAAATCATCCTAATTTTTGATTAAATTTTGTTTGAATTCAAAATTCATTCACACAAAAAAATATCCGATAACCGTATGATATTTTTTGGGTACCATGGTAACTGGAAATCTCAGGACCCTACAGGACATTGTTTTGCATCGGAATCCAAAACTTTAATTACTACTGGTTGCCCGCTGCCGGTTTCATATCCGGTAGTGAAGGCCACTTTGGAACCGGCGGTGATAGCCGGTTCTGTAGTGGTGCACACTATTAATCCTTTGATTCGATCACAAGCAATCCTTTCGTTCCCTATGCTCACTCCGCTGGGTGGTATGGTCGGGAATGAAATTTCAGGATTGGATTGGTCTTATCATCGGTGATTGGACCTGATTCCATATGCCAACAGTGTTGCGTGCGAATATGTAGCCAAAATTATGCCACCCCTGATATTATGCACCATGTTCCATGGAGACAGACAAGATCACGCATGCCCTATTTTTCTTTAAAGCATCTCCATCAGCCTTTTTATATTGGATTGCTAGAAACTTGTTATGACAAGAGGAGAGAGAAGGTTTACAAAACCAACATGTATTTTGCTTTGGCAGCTTTTGTATATTGAATTGTTATATTTGTACAAAACATACAATAACATGCGGGGACAGTTTGTGATACACACCACACACTAGCTTACGTACATGAATACATATATTAGCACAACTTGCCGCCATACACGTCACACACACACACACACACACGTCCACGTACATACTCCATGAAAAAAATCTATGCAAAAAAAAAAAAAAACGTACACAGCACAACACACATGCGGCATGCAAAAAATATTCCATGCAAAAACAAGATACACACAACACACGTACACAGCACGCGCGCGCAACATACATGGCCTACCGGTCATTGAGACAAAAATATGAAAGGGATCACTTTAGGAGGCTTTGTAAAATTATAGCAACTCGCCTCTTCACTTTGCAATATACAAAGTCTCGGTGCAAGTATAGTAAGCTTTATAAATAATATGGCGGGGACCACTTATACAAAGGCTGTTGGAGGAGGATTTTTTTTGACCAAGATTGTTAAAATACACTACTCAGGAAAACCTTATACATAGAATCTTATCAGTACTGCTGGATAAAAACAGACGCTACTGCTATTTAGCAGTAGCACATTGTCAGAAAGCGTGCTACAGCTATCTACATAGCAGTAATGCGCCAAGAATAAACAATGCTACTACTATAATTGCCACACCGTTGCTGCCAGGCTAAGTATAGTAGTAGCGCGCTTGCCGAAACCCCGCTACTGCTATTGCGTTTAGTAGTAGTGTTTTCTCCTAAACCGCCCTACTGCTAAACCCATCCTATCTTCTCCACCGGCCGCCCCTCACTCTCCCCTCTCTACTCCACTCTCACTCTCCCGCGCACCCCGTACGTCGTCCGCCATCGCCGACGTTCGGCCCTCCCCGACCACCGTCATCGTCCGCCGCCGCCGACGCTCCTGCTCCTCCTCCACCGAGGTAGTTCCTCCATCGCTCCTCCTTCCACCTCCCTCCCCTCATCGTCCCTCTCTCGATCCCTCCCTCCCTCCTTCCACCTCCCTCCCCCCTCACTCTCGTCTCCTCCCTCCCACATCCCTACCTGCCTCCTCCCTCCCTCCTTCCACCTCCCTCTCCCTCCTCACTCCCACTTCCTCCCTCCCTGCCTCGTCCGTCCTCCTCCTCCATACCTCCTCCCTCCTCCTCCCTTCCTCCCTCCCTCACCCCTACCTTTGTTCCACCTCCCTCTGTTTTTGAAATTTTAATAATATAAATTTTTAGGTATTAAATTTAGTAATAGAAGTTTGTATTAAGAAAATTTAGGGTAGAACTACGGTAATAGAAATTTTAGTAAGTGTTCAATAGAGTAGAACACTTACATTGCATTGTTTTTAGTAAGTGTTTAATAGAACTAGTTTATTTAGTAAGTGGTTAATAGAACTAGTTTAGAGAGAGAGACCTATATTGCCAAATTTAGTTATGTTAGGATTATATATAAGATATATTGAAATGTTTTTGTTAATATTTTCAACCATTGAAATGCAATGAGCATCAAGTTTGAATGCTCATGTGTGAATGCTCATGTGGCGCAGGGTATGTAGATCATCGACGAGTCGGTCGACGACGCCCAGAAGATCACTAATGACACCCGCACCCTTGACAACCATCGTCTATAGTGAGTAAACATATATATCTTGTCTTGTGTACTAGCTAGTGTTGTTCAAATATGATGTAGATATAAACATGTATATCTAGTGTTGCTCAAATCCGATATGTGCTTGCCCAAGTGACCTATGTTTGCAGGGAACACCTCCGAGTGGCTTATGTTTTGCCGGAGTGTTGATTAATTTTCGTTTCGGAAAATTTCAGGTGCTCGATATGTCCTTTTTTTAGCAAAGGTCATGCTGGATTTTTCCGTGTTCAGCATGGCTTGTGCTAGAATGTAGGAAATATCGAGTGCGTTGGATTTGCCGGAAAGAGCATTTAACGACATTTTGGGTTGACTTTAAGTCTGTTGGGGCTCCATATATGACAGTCAAGAAACAGTGAGGGAGTGTCCACCATATATGGGAGAAGAAAAATGCCGACTGTTGTCGTGGGGGTCGTTCTTCCTCTTCTTTCTCATGATAGACCTTTTGGTAATGCACATGAAGGAAGAGAAGAACGACCATCACCGACGGTTGCAAATGTCAGAGAGGAAGAATCCCGACTGTTGTCGTGGGGGTCGCTTCTCCTTCATTCCCGTGTGCTAGACATTTTGCTGTAATGCACTCAGGAACGAAGGGAGGAGCTACCATCACCGACGGTCGAAACAAATGTGAGGGAGTGTCCACCATATATACCACATGAGCTGAGAGTTTTCAAGAAAAGACTCGACAGACTGATAGTCAACCCATGATTAATAATAATGATCTAATTTAGTTTTTGTAGTACATATATTGAATTTTACTCCCTTCGTCCCATAATATAAAAATGTTCTTATATTATGGGATGGAGGGAGTAGAGGTTTAATCTTTGAATTATGAACATAGGAAATGTCTGACGATGACGATAGGATCCCGAAGTGCGACTATTGCGGCGGCGACGGGGGTCTGTGTGATAGGCCTCACCTGGTAGACGGTCGGCACTTCAGTATTATGCTCGACGAGACCTTCGATGTTGAAACGGTATGCAACAATGACAAGTCTTTTTTCGTAATTAAGCATGACTTCTGCTTCTTCAACGTGTAATTTTCGTCTTTTACAATTCGACTAGTGCATCCCCTGTCATGCAAGACGCTATCTCTTGGAGAAGATGGGTTTCAAAGATCACGAGAATATGGAGACAAAGAGAGTTAACCTCAGGACACATCATGGTTATGCTTTTCTCGTAAAGCTATACAATGCGGTGACCTACTCTCATTTCAGTTGCTCGAATTGGGAAGCACTATGCAAGGCATATGGTTTTCAGGAGGGTATGCATGTCACCTTCGATCTTGGTGATCCTGAAGATGACAGTAACGAAGATAATATTGACGAAGATAGTATGAACGAAGATATTATCGACATTTGGGTCGATGTTGATACGCCTCCACTTCTACCTCTATGTGAGTTTCTCAAACATATTTATTAAGTAATGTATATTTTTTATTTCAAAATATATTGACAGCTTATTTCCAATCTTAAAAAAATGTACGGAAGATAGAAGACATAACCTACTATACTGATGGCTCTGAATTAACTTACGAGGAGAAAGATCATCTTATCTCATTTATTATTGATGTTGAGAATTACAATATCAATTATGAAACTCCTGCGCATTATGTTCAATACGTGCCACTAGTGCACGTGTTGAACTACGGTAACATCCATGGAGATAGCATGGTAAGATTTTTTACTATTACGACATCCATGCATCTTTTGCATACATTCTTCTAAAGCTAAACTACATCGCTAACTACGAAGTTATTATTATGTTTTTCAACAGAAATCTTGAAGGATTGTGTGCCTGATCTGATGTTTCTGAAAGGTCGGTTTGATGTTATTAGCTTATGGCCAAGTCCGCTTAGGCTTCACCGCTGTTCATACAAGATTTCTCAAACCGATGAAGACATGACAATCAAATAATGGAATAAATGTATGAAGAATCATAGGGAGCTACTTGGAAGCAACATTGTGTGAAGCGCAAGAATTGGAGACAGGATAATCTCCATTCTCCATAATGAAGAGTTAGGGCGTATCTTGTTTTATGCTATTTTACCTTAGAGAGGGTAGTAGGTCCTAGCTAATATCCATGATCATGTGCTAAGAACAATTAAGGAGGGTTGGTTAGATGACTATGATGATGATGAGTATGACTTGTTATTATAATAACGAGTAGAAGTTGTTAGATGACTATGATGATGATGAGTATGACCTGTTATTATGATAACGAGTAGAAGTTATTAGATGACCATGATGATTATGAGTATGACTTGTTATTATGATAACGATGATGAGTTTGTTGGGGAACGTAGTAATTTCAAAAAAAACTCCTACGCACACGCAAGATCATGGTGATGCATAGCAACGAGAGGGGAGAGTGTTGTCCATGTACCCTCATAGACCGTTAAGCGGAAGCATTATGACAACGCGGTTGATGTAGTCGTACGTCTTCACGATCGACCGATCCTTGGTACCGAACATACGGCACCTCCGCGTTCAGCACACGTTCAGCTCGGTGACGTCCCGCGAACTCACGATCCAGTAGAGCTCGAGGGAGAGTTTCGTCCGCACGACGGCGTGGTGACGATGTTGATGAAGCTACCATCGCAGGGCTTCGCGTAAGCACTGCTACGATATGACCGAGGTGGATTATGGTGGAGAGGGGCACCGCACGCGGCTGGGAGAGATCAACAGATCAACTTGTGTGTCCTAGGGTGCCCCCTTGCCCCCGTATATAAAGGAGGGAGGGAGGAGGTGGCCGGCCAAGGAGAGGCGCGCCAAGAGGGGGAGTCCTACTCACCGGGAGTAGGACTCCTCCTTTCCTAGTAGGAGTAGGAGAGGGGGAAGGAAAGGGAGAGGAGGAGAAGGAAAGAGGGGGCCGCCCCCTTGCCCTAAACCAATTCGGTTTGGGCTTTGGGGGGCGTGCCCCACACTCCCCTTGCTGCCCTC
>NC_057806.1:7548460-7556669 GCF_018294505.1 Triticum aestivum | reverse complement strand
AATCTTTATGTCTTGACCATTTTGAGACTCCTCGTCATGTCCTTGATCACATCCGGGACTCTGAACTACCTTCGGTACATCAAAACATATGAACTCATAATACTGATCGTCAGAGAACTTTAAGCGTGCGGACCCTACAGGTTCGAGAACAATGTAGACATGACCGAGACACGTCTCCGGTCAATAACCAATAGCGGAACCTATATATTCATATTGGCTCCTACATATTCTATGAAGATCTTTATCGGTCAAACCGCATAACAGCATATGTTGTTCCCTTTGTCATCGGTATGTTACTTGCCTGAGATTCGATCATTGATATCTCAATACCTAGCTCAATCTCGTTACCGGCAAGTCTCTTTACTCGTTCCGTAATGCATCATCCCGCAACTAGCTCATTAGTCACATTGCTTGCAAGGCTTATGGTGATGTGCATTACTGAGAGGGCCCAGAGATACCTCTCCGACAATCGGAGTTACAAATTCTAATCTCGATCTATGCCAACTCAACAAGTACCATCGGAGACACATGTAGAGAACCTTTATAGTCACCCAGTTATGTTGTGACGTTTGGTAGCACACAAAGTGTTCCTCCAGTAATGGGGAGTTGCATAATCTCATAGTCATAGGAACATGTATAGGTCATGAAGAAAGCAATAGCAGTAAACTTAAACGATCAAGTGCTAAGCTAACGGAATGGGTCAAGTCAATCACATCATTCTCCTAATGATGTGGTCCCGTTTATCAAATGACAACTCATGTCTATGGTTAGGAAACATAACCATCTTTGATTAAGGAGCTAGTCAAGTAGAGGCATACTAGTGACACTGTTTTTCTATGTATTCACACATGTATTATGTTTCCGGTTAATACAATTCTAGCATGAATAATAAACATTTATCATGAAATAAGGAAATAAATAATAACTTTACTATTGCCTCTAGGGCATATTTCCTTCAGTCTCCCACTTGCACTAGAGTCAATAATCTAGTTCACATCTTTATGTGATTAGTTCACATCTCCGTGTGACTAATACCCAAAGGGTTTACTAGAGTCAATAATCTAGTTCACATCTTTATGTGATTAGTTCACATCTCCGTGTGACTAATACCCAAAGGGTTTACTAGAGTCAATAATCTAGTTCACATCGCTATGTGATTAACACCCAAAGAGTGATCATGTTTTGCTTGTGAGAGAAGTTTAGCCTACGGGTCTGCAACATTCATATCCGTATGTATTTCGCAAATTTCTATGTCTACAATGCTCTGCACAGAGCTACTCTAGCTAATTGCTCCCACTTTCAATATGTATCCAGATCGAGACTTAGAGTCATGTAGATCGATGTAAAAAGCTTGCATCGATGTAAGTCTTTACGACGAACTCTTTTATCACCTCCATAACCGAGAAATATTTCCTTAGTCTTCTAAGGATAATTTTGACCACTGTCCAGTGATCTACTCCTAGATCACTATTGTACCCCCTTGCTAGAATGATGCTAAGGTATACAATAGGACTGGTAAACAACATAGCATACTTTATAGAACCTATGACTGAGGCATAGAGAATGAATTTTCATTCTCTTTCTATTTTCTGCTATGGTCGGGTTTTGAGTCTTTACTCAACTTCACACCTTGCAACACAGGCAATAACTCCTTCAAAATCTTGTCAAGGTATGTACTCATTCGAAAAAAAACTTATCAAGTGTCTTGATCTATCTCTATAGATCTTGATGCTCAATGTGTAAGCAGCATCATCGAGGTCTTTCTTTGAAAAACTCTTTTCAAACACTCCTTTATGCTTTCCAGAAAATTCTACATTATTTCCGATCAACAATATGTCATTCACATATACTTATCAGAAATGATGTAGTGCTCCCACTCACTTTCTTGTAAATACATGCTTCATCACAAGATTGTATAAAACCATATGCTTTGATCACTTTATCAAAGCATATATTCCAACTCCGAGATGCTTGCACCAGTCCATAGATGGATCGCTGGAGCTTGATCACTTTGGTAGCACCTTTAGGATTGACAAAACCTTTTGGTTGCATCATATACAACTCTTCTTTAAGAAATCCATGAAGGAATACAGTTTTGACATCCATTTGCCAGATTTCATAAAATGCGGCAACTTCTAACATGATTCGGACAAACTTTTAAGCATCGATAAGAGTGAGAAAATCTCATCGTAGTCAACACCTTGAATTTGTCGAAAACATTTTGCGACAATTCGAGCTTTGTAGATAGTAACACTACTATCAACGTCCGTCTTCCTCTTGAAGATCCATTTATTCTTAATGACTCACCGATCATCAGGCAAGTCAATCAAAGTCCGTACTTTGTTCTCATACATGGATCCCATCTCAGATTTCATGACCTCAAGCCATTTCACGGAATCTGGGCTCATCATCGCTTCCTCATAGTTCGTAGGTTCGTCATGCTCAAGTAACATGACATCCAGAATAGGACTACCGTACCACTATGGTGCGGATCTCACTCTGGTTGACCTATGAGGTTCGGTAGTAACTTGATCTGAAGTTACATGATCATCATCATTAGCTTCCTCACTAATTGGTGCACGAGTCACAGGAACAGATTTCTATGATGAACTACTTTCCAACAAGGGAGCAGGTACAGTTCCCTCATCAAGTTCTACTTTCCTCCCACTCACTTCTTTCGAGAGAAACTCCTTCTCTAGAAAGGATCCATTCTTAGCAACGAATGTCTTGCCTTTGGATCTGTGATAGAAGGTGTACCCAACTGTCTCCTTTGGGTATCCTATGAAGACACATTTCTCCGATTTCGGTTTGAGCTTATCAGGATGAAACTTTTTCACATAAGCATTGCAACCCCAAACTTTAAGGAGTGACAACTTTGATTTGTTGCCAAACCACAGTTCATATGGCATCGTCTCAACGGATTTAGATGGTGCCCTATTTAACGTGAATGCAGTTGTCTCTAATGCATAACCCCAAAACAATAGTGGTAAATAGGTAAGAGACATCATAGATTGCACCATATCTTAATAAAGTACGGTTACGATGTTCGGACACACCATTACGCTGTGGTGTTCCAGGTGGTGTGAGTTGCGAAACTATTCCACATTGTTTCAAATGAAGACCAAACTCGTAACTCAAATATTCTCCTCCACGATCAGATCGTAGAAATGTTATTTTCTTGTTACGATGATTTTCCACTTCACTCTGAAATTATTTGAACTTTTCAAATGTTTCAGATTTATGTTTCATCAAGAAGATATACCTATATCTTACTCAAATCATCTGTGAAGGCCAGAAAATAATGATACGTGCCGCGAGCCTCAACACTCATCGGACTGCATACATTAGTATGTATTATTTCCAACAAGTTTGTTGCTCGCTCCACTATTCCGGAGAACGGAGTTTTAGTCATCATGCCTATGAGGCATGGTTCACAAGCATCAAAAGATTCATAATCAAGTGATTCCAAAAGCCCATTGATGTCTACTACACAACCTTCTTCTTGTAGACATTGTTGGGCCTCCAAGTGCAGAGGTTTGTAGGACAGTAGCAAATTTCCCTCAAGTGGATGACCTAAGGTTTATCAATCCATGGGAGGTGTAGGATGAAGATGGTCTCTCTCAAGCAACCCTGCAACCAAATAACAAAGAGTCTCTTGTGTCCCCAACACACCCAATACAATGGTAAATTGTATAGGTGCACTAGTTCGGCGAAGAGATGGTGATACAAGTGCAATATGGATGGTAGATATAGGTTTTTGTAATATGAAAATATAAAAAACAGCAAGGTAACTAATGATAAAAGTGAACACAAACGGTATTGCAATGCTAGGAAACAAGGCCTAGGGTTCATACTTTCACTAGTGCAAGTTCTCTCAACAATAATAACATAATTGGATCATATAACTATCCCTCAACATGCAACAAAGAGTCACTCCAAAGTCACTAATAGCGGAGAACAAACGAAGAGATTATGGTAGGGTATGAAACCACCTCAAAGTTATCCTTTCTGATCGATCTATTCAAGAGTCCATAGTAAAATAACACGAAGCTATTATTTCCGTTCGATCTATCATAGAGTTTGTACTAGAATAACACCTTAAGACACAAATCAACCAAAACCCTAATGTCACCTAGATACTCCAATGTCACCTCAAATATCCGTGGGTATTATTATACGATATGCATCACACAATCTCAGATTCATCTATTCAACCAACACAAAGAACTTCAAAGAGTGACCCAAAGTTTCTACCGGAGAGTCAAGACGAAAACGTATGCCAACCCCTATGCATAAGTTCACGAGGTCACGGAACTCGCAAGTTGATCACAAAAACATACATCAAGTGGATCACGTGATATCCCACTGTCACCATAGATAAGCACATGCAAGACATACATCAAGTGTTCTCAAATCCTTAAAGACTCAATCCGATAAGACAACTTCAAAGGGAAAACTCAATTCATCACAAGAGAGTAGAGGGGGAGAAACATCATAAGATCCAACTATAATAGCAAAGCTCGCGATACATCTAGATTGTGCCAATCTCAAGAACACGAGAGAGAGAGAGATCAAACATATAGCTACTGGTACATACCCTCAACCCCGAGGGAGAACTAATCCCTCCTCATCATGGTGAGCACCGGGATGATGAAGATGGCCACCAGAGAGGGATTCCCCCCTCCCGCAGGGTGTCGGAATGTGTCTAGATTGGTTTTCGGTGGCTACGGAGGCTTATGGCGGCGGAACTCCCGATCTATTGTATTCCTCGATGTTTCTAGGGTATATTGATATATATAGGCGAAAGAAGTCGGTCAGGGGAGCCACGAGGGGCCCGTGAGGGTGGGAGGGCGCCCAGGGGGTAGGGCGCGCCTCCCTGCCTCGTGCCTCCCTCGAAGCTTCCCTGACATCTAATCCAAGTCTCCTGGATTGCTTTCGTTCCAAAAATAAGTTCCATGAAGTTTCAAGTCAATTGGACTCCGTTTGATTTTCCTTTTCTGCGATACTCTAAAACAAGGAAAACAGAAACTGGCACTGGGCTCTACGTTAATAGGTTAGTCCCAAAAATCATATAAAATAGCATATAAATGCATATAAAACATCCAAGGTTGATAATATAATAGCATGGAATGATAAAAAATTATAGATATGTTGGAGACGTATCACCCATCAGCATGGAGTTTCTTCATGCGCTTTACACCAATATGATCTGAACGTCAGTGCCACAAATAGGTTGCACTATCATTATTAACTTTGCATCTTTTGGCTTCAATATTATGAATATGTGTATCACTACGATCGAGGTTCAATAAACCATTCACCTTGCGTGTATGACCACAGAAGGTTTTATTCATGTAAACAGAATAACAATTATTCTTTGACTTAAATGAATAACCGTATTGCAATAAATATGATCCAATCATATTATGCTCAACGCAAAAACCAAATAACATTTATTTTAGGTTCAACACTAATCCCGAAGGTAAAGGGAGTGTGCGATGGTGATCTTATCAACCTTGGAATCACTTGCAACTCACATCATCACTTCGCCCTTAACTAGTCTCTGTTTATTTTGCAACTCCCGTTCCAAGTTACTACTCTTAGCAACTGATCCAATATAAAATACCGAGGGGTTGCTATAAACACTAGTAAAGTACACATCAATAACATGTATATCAAATATACCTTTGTTCACTTTGCCATCCTTCTTATCCGCCAAGTATGTAGGGCAGTTCCACTTCCAGTGACCATTTCCTTTGCAGTAGAAGCACTCAGTTCCATGCTTGGGTCTAGACTTGGGCTTCTTCACTTGAGCAACAACTTGCTTGCCGTTCTTCTTGAAGTTCCATTTATTTCCCTTTCCCTTTTACTTGAAAGTAGTGGTCTTGTCAACCATCAACACTTGATGTTTTTCTTGATTTCTACCTTCATTGATTTCAGCATCGCGAAGATCTCGGGGAATCGTTTTCGTCATCCCTTGCATATTATAGTTCATCACGAAGTTCCAGTAACTTGGTGATAGTGACTAGAGAACTCTGTCAGTCACTATCTTATCTGGAAGATTAACTCCCACTTGATTCAAGTGATTGTAGTACTCAGACAATCTGAGCACATGCTCACTGGTTGAGCGTTTCTCCTCCATCTTGTAGGCAAAGTATTGTTAGAGGTCTCATACCTCTTGACACGGGCATGAGTATGAAATACCAATTTCAACTCTTGGAACATCTTGTATGCTCCATGGCATTCAAAACATTTTTGAAGTCCCGGTTCAAAGCCGTAAAGGATGGTGCACTAAACTATCAACTAGTCATCATACCGAGCTTGTCAAACGTTCATAACGTCTGCATCTGCTCCTGCAATAGTTCGGTCACCTAGCGGTGCATCAAGGACATAATTCTTCTGTGCAGCAATGAGGATAATCCTCAGATCACGGACCAAGTCCGCATCATTGCTACTAACATCTTTCAACATAGTTTTTCTCTAGGAACATATCAAAATAAACGGGGAGCAACATCGCGAGCTATTGATCTACAACATAGTTATGCAAATTCTATCAGGACTAAGTTCATGATAAATTAAAGTTCAATTAATCAAATTACTTAAGAAATCCCACTTAGATAGACATCTCTCTAATCATCTAAGTGATCACGTGATCCATATCAACTAAACCATGTCTGATCATCATGTGAGATGGAGTAGTTTTCAATGGTGAACATCACTATGTTGATCATATCTACTATATGATTCACGCTCGACCTTTTGGTCTCCAGTGTTCCGAGGCCATATCTGCATATGCTAGGCTCGTCAAGTTGAACCCGAGTATTCCACGTGTGCAAAACTGGCTTGCACCCGTTGTATGTGAACGTAGAGCTTATCACACCCGATCATCACGTGGTGCCTCGGCATGACAAACTTTCACAACGGTGCATACTCAGGGAGAACACTCGTACCTTGAAATTTAGTGAGGGATCATCTTATAATGCGACCGTCAATCAAAGAAGAATAAGATGTATAAAGGATAAACATCACATGCAATCAATATAAGTGATATGATATGGCCATCATCATCTTGTGCCTTTGATCTCCATCTCCAAAGCACCGTCATGATCACCATCGTCATTGGCGCGACACCTTGATCTCCATCATCGCATCGTTGTCGTCTCGCCAACTATTGCTTCTACGACTATTGCTACCGCTTAGTGATAAAGTAAAGCAATTACAGGGCAATTGCATTGCATACAATAAAGCGACAACCATATGGCTCCTGCCAGTTGCCGATAACTCCATTACAAAACATGATCATCTCATACAAAAATATAGCATCATGTCTTGACCATATCACATCACAACATGCCCTGCAAAAACAAGTTAGACGTCCTCTACTTTGTTGTTGCAAGTTTTACGTGGCTACTACGGGCTGAGCAAGAACCGTTCTTACCTATGCATCAAAACCACAATGATAGTTCGTCAAGTTAGTGCTGTTTTAACCTTCTCAAGGACCGGGTGTAGCCACACTCGGTTCAACTAAAGTTGGCGAAACTGACACCTGCCAGCCACCTGTGTGCAAAGCATGTCGATAGAACCAGTCTCGCGTAAGCGTATGCGTAATGTCGGTCCGGGCCGCTGCATCCAACAATACCGCCAAACCAAAGTATGACATGCTGGTAAGCAGTATGACTTGTATCGCCCACAACTCACTTGTGTTCTACTCGTGCATATAACATCTACGCATAAACCTGGCTCGGATGCCACTGTTGGGGAACGTAGTAATTTCAAAAAAATTCCTGCGCACATGCAAGATCATGGTGATGCATAGCAACGAGAGGGGAGAGTGTCGTCCAAGTACCCTCGTAGACCGTTAAGCGCAAGAGTTATGACAACGCGGTTGATGTAGTCGTACGTCTTCATGATCGACCGATCCTCAGTACCGAATGTACGACACCTCCGTGTTCAGCACATGTTCAGCTCGGTGACGTCCCGCGAACTCACGATCCAGTAGAGCTCGAGGGAGAGTTTCTTCAGCACGACGGCGTGGTGACGATGTTGATGAAGCTACCATCGCAGGGCTTTGCCTAAGCACCGCTACGATATGACCGAGGTGGATTATGGTGGAGGGGGGCACCGCACACGGTTGGGAGAGATCAACAGATCAACTTGTGTGTCCTAGGGTGCCCCCTTACCCCCGTATATAAAGGAGGGAGGGAGGATG
>NC_057806.1:7545851-7548249 GCF_018294505.1 Triticum aestivum | reverse complement strand
TACTCCCACCGGGAGTAGGACTCCTCCTTTCCCAGTAGGAGTAGGAGAGGGGGAAGGAAAGGGAGAGGAGGAGAAGGAAAGAGGGGGCCGGGCCCCCTTGCCCTAAACCAATTCATTTTGGGCCTGGGGGGGGGGGCGCCCCACACTCCCCTTGCTGCTCTCTATTTCTACTAAGGCTCATGTAAGCCCATTAAGCTCCCGGGGGGTTCCGGTAACCCCCGGTACTCCGGTATTTATCCGGTAACCCCCGGAACCATTCAGGTGTCCGAATATAACCTTCCAATATACCAATCTTTATGTCTCAACCATTTCGAGACTCCTCGTCATGTCTGTGATCACATTCGGGACTCCGAACTACCTTCGGTACATCAAAACATATAAACTCATAATACCGATCGTCACATAACTTTAAGCGTGCGGACCCAACGGGTTCGAGAACTATGTAGACATGACCGAGACACGTCTCCGCTCAATAACCAATAGAGGAACCTAGATGTTCATATTGGCTCCTACAAATTCTACAAAGATCTTTATCGGTCAAACCGCATAACAACATACGGTGTTCCCTTTGTCATCGTATGTTACTTGCCCGAGATTTGATCGTCGGTATCTCAATACCTAGCTCAATCTCGTTACCGGCAAGTCTCTTTACTCGTTCCATAATGCATCATCCCATGACTAGCTCATTAGTCACATTGCTTGCAAGGCTTATAGTGATGTACATTACCGAGAGGGCCCAGAGATACCTCTCCGACAATCAGAATGACAAATTCTAATCTCGATATATGCCAACTCAACAAGTACCATCGGAGACACCTGTAGTGCACCTTTATAATCACCCAGTTACATTGTGACGTTTGGTAGCACACAAAGTGTTCCTCCGGTAATCGGGAGTTGCATAATCTCATAGTCATAGGAACATGTATAAGTCATGAAGAAAGCAATAGCAGTAAACTTAAACGATCAAGTGCTAAGCTAATGGAATGGGTCAAGTCAATCACATCATTCTCCTAATGATGTGATCTCGTTTATCAAATGACAACTCATGTCTATGTTTAGGAAACATAACAATCTTTGATTAACGAGCTAGTCAAGTAGAGGCATACTAGTGACACTCTGTTTGTCTATGTATTCACACATGTATTATGTTTCCGGTTAATACAATTCTAGCATGAATAATAAACATTTATCATGAAATAAGGAAATAAATAATATCTTTATTATTGCCTCTAGGGCATATTTCCTTCAGAGTTATTATTAATGATGATGATGCTTAGTTGTTATATCATTACACTAGTAGAAAAAGGCCCATTTGTCCCGGTTCCAGAGGGCCTTTAGTCCTGGTTCTGGAACCGGGGCTAAAGGATCGGTACTAAAGGCCCCCCCTTTAGTCCTGGTTCCGGGACTAAAGGCCCTCCATGTGGCCGCTGTCTGGAGCTCCACCTTTAGTCCCGGTTGGTAACACCAACCGGGACTAAATGAAATTTTACATTTTTTTTATTTTTTTTGATTTTTTTTATTTTTTTCCTGATTTTCAAATTTCTGAATTGTTTTACAATTTAATCTCTAATCACCCCTCATCACTGCTCAATTTAACCTCTAATCTCTAATCACCCCTCATCATTCCATATCATCTAACTTCCCAGCCGGTCACCCATGCTCAAACTACTCCAGCCTGAGCATGCTTAACTTCTGGGTTCTATTCCCCCTCGTTTCCAAGTCTGCACTTGTTGTTTTCCTGAAATAGTAAGATGTCAATCCTATTAACCCTCAGGAGTTTAGCTTCAGCATGAAGTCACATGTTTCACTGTTTGAGTTTGAAACTATAATTCTAAAAAATAATTATTATTTAGTAACACTAATATTTCTTGAATAAGTAGTTTGACCATTGTTTGACCATAGTTTGACCAGATTTGACAAAAATTCAAAAAACTGAAATAATTATTTAGTAACACTAATATTCTTGAATAATTATTTAGTAACATTAGTACTTCTTGAATAAGTAGTTTGACCATAGTTTGACCAGATTTAACCAAAATTCAAAAAAACGGAAATTTGAGCATAACTTTTTTTCCTTTTAGAATTTGAGGATTCTAAAAATTTGCAAACAGGCCTATGGCCGTCAAAATCGGATGCGGCTTTTCGTGCTGAACATTTTGATATATTATACGTTTTTTCCGACATCGTATGCAAACGTTATAGCCGTTTTACTTTTTCATAACACTTTTTTGCAAAACATGTCCAAATTTAAGTTTTTTAGTTTCCTTACTAGTAGATGTAGTAATGTAACTACATCTCGAAGGATTTTATTTTTTGAAGTTTTTATCATATTCTTTTGTTTTTTTCAAAACTGAAATGACGATACACCGGGGGGGGGGGGTAGAGTTTGAGACACGAG
>NC_057806.1:7523214-7545581 GCF_018294505.1 Triticum aestivum | reverse complement strand
CCGGTTCGTGTCTCAAACCGGGATTAAAGGTCTACTCTTTAGTCCCGGTTCGTGTCTCAAACCGGGAATAAAGGTCTCATTTGAACTGGGACTAATGCCTTGAGCCGCTCGAACCGGGACTAATGCTCACATTAGTCCCGGTTCGTAATGCAACCAGGACTAATGTGTATATTGAGCTGTGACCAAAGCCCTGTTTTCTACTAGTGTTCTGAGCATGATCAGTTATTATATATATAAGTGCGTGAAATAAACATGGATTAGATTCAAGTGGAGGCAACATGGTGCATATCCAAAGTACTACTAATCCAAACTGATCGCAGTTTGGATTAGTAGTACTTTGAATATGCACCATGTTTCCTCCACTTCAATCTAATCCATGTCTCTTTCACCCACTGAAATAATAACTCATCATGATCATAAAATCATATGATGAGACCGCTATGTAAAATCAGTATAAATACAACGGCAATATGCAGCAGAAAAAAGCAAACTTTACCAGTAGCGCGGGTAGCCCACCAGGCACTACCGCTAGGGAGTTGTAGTAGTAGCGCCTAGTGGAACAAACACGCTACTGCTAGGAAGGTGACGGTGTCCTGGACTGGGGGTACTCACCACGTCATCTCCTGATCTGTTAGATTGGGCCGAGGACCCCCATGGCCGTATACTCATGGGCCAGTTCGGACAACTGCCGAATACAAGGAAGATTCCACAAGACTTGGCGATCAAGACAAGGACTTCTCCCCACCGGTGTATTCGGCTAGGACTCTTGTTATCCTAGGCCTCTGGTGCATTATATAAACCGAGGCCAGACTAGCTTCTAGGGTTTAGCCTCTCGGATCTCGTGGTAGATCTACTCTTGTAATACTCATATCATCAAGATCAATCAAGCAGGACGTAGGGTTTTACCTCTATCAAGAGGGCCTGAACCTGGGTAAAACATCGTGTCCCCTGCCTCCTGTTACCATCCGCCTTAGGCGCACAGTTTGGGACCCCCTACCCGAGATCCGCCGGTTTTGACACCGACATTGGTGCTTTCATTGAGAGTTCCGCTGTGTGGTCGGCAAAAAGATCGATGGCTCGTCTGCAGATTAACTGCAACATCGACATCTTCATCATCAGCTCGACTGGTCACCTTGGCTTGACCGAGGAATGTGCCCTGCCTCCGATCGTCATGTTCGAACGAGGGCCTTCATCAACACCAACTCCGATCTCTATCAAGATCATGGAGGAATCATCCATGGAGCTCGAGGGCTCAACGTCAACATTGCCCTCGGGAGGCCGTGCTGCTTTTATGGACAGCGAACTTGTATCCGCCATCACCGCCTCCTCGAGCGTTGGGTTGACGATTGCTTCAGTGGAATAGTACAGAATTACCTCTACAACAACCATGCAAAATTTCTCGAGTTCCGATGAAGGAATCTCCGACAATCTACGATATACTAGAGCCCTATCAAATCTGGACGGGAATCTGGATGAGTTTAGGGCGTTGTCTCCAGATCCCAGCTCGGAGGTCCTTTGGAAGATCCAACCGTTCATTTACTGCGTAATTCCCATATCTACCATCCCCCCAAATTTCAGCTCGATCCGACGGTTCAGACTCCGGGAACATTCCGATGAGTGGACCAATTTTCGGATCTGTTTTCTGCACAAATACGGATCCGACCCGAATTCATTTTCTTTATGAACGTGATATTGGACAACCTTTTTAGAGGGATTCTCTTCTAGGTATTGTGCGTCGTTTTTAAACACGTGCCTGTAAAATTTTAAGCCTCCCCTGAGGTCATCTTCATCATCATGCTGGTGTCAAACCAGTCCGGCAATATTGCTCCAAGGCTGCCGACCTGCGCTACACATGTCGTCACTTTGTTGAGTTGAGCTCAACTTATTCGGATCATCATCTCGGCAAGCCGAACAAGAGTTCGGCATCGTGAAGGATAAATCATCTCCAACATCGCCGCACGGTTACTTCATAAAGCCGGCATTGACCACGTCACAACCTGCATCGGCAGGGCCGCACTGTTGCTTCTTCAAGCCGGTGTCCATCACGCCGACCTACTTCGAATCATCGGCTGACATCAAGGCTTCGACACCTCGGCTGGACCGGGGGCTTCGCCATATCTTCATCAACCTAATCCGGAGACTTCGGTGTCACTAGCCGACCAGCTCCGTCACGTTAGCTGGACCGAGGGCTTTGCCTCGGTGAGCCAACCTTTGCCAGCATCGCCATGCCGTCTCTTTATCGCCCATCTGGCAATGGGTGTGCGGATTGAGTCCCAATTTTGGGATTCACCTTTCTTCGGATTGCTACAACAAATAAACCAGGTGCTATTAATCATAGTATTTATTGCTTGTTTGGGTTCATTTTTCCCAAAAAATTATTACTCTAGTTTATCCATCATATGTACACAGGTCTATCAAATGGTGGCCGCATTAACGAGGTCGCATGGTGGTTCGGTCAGTTTTCGTACATGGTCCGGCGAACGCCGCATCCGGAACTCGGACCGACCTGTGAATTTAGGCTTTGCCACGCCTTTACCGCATCACGCCGACGCCCTGCATCGACATTGACTTCGGCGCCAGGCCATATTTCTTTTATTACTCACTTTGCATAAATTATTTATTATGCAACGATTTTTTTTAAATTATTATTATTACTACTATCTCCGATTTGCACTATTTTTTGTGCACAGGAAAATGATCCGGGTTGGGCAGTATCGTCAACTCGGCGTACTGACATACCACGTCACCTCGGCTGGACGGGGGACTTCGGCATCACTCTGCCGGCTTGCATTGACCGTGCTATGTCATCGCTTCGGAGTGCCGAGCTCTTTGCTCCGCCACCTTGGGACTGGCTTGGGGGATGGAACCTTGTCCCGCATCAAGCTCGGACCGCGTCATCAATACCAAACACATTAACCAGCTAAGTTGCCTTCATGCTCGAAGTTTTAAATTTTTAACTTGTGTTCGGTTCGACCAAGCATTATACTTTTTTGGAAAAAAGTTGCTTGTGTTGTCAAAACTTTGTTTGTGACACACAAATTCAAATACCCCGTTTACTTGGGGGCTTCCTTTATGAAGCCTTTCCTCTTGCAAATGATTACACTTGTACGGCTTCGTTCCTTATTCGTGTATTACGCCACAATATGCACCATGTTGACTTAAGCGATTTGCATGCTAGGTTGCCTCGCTCCTGTGTTTACCCCTACGTTCCCGATTGTTCGGCTAGGGAGTAAAGGGAGCACCTCTGCGATTGTCACGATTGGGTCATCCGAGACGGACCTCAGACTGGGTGAAGCCGAAAGCTAGCGCTCTTATAGTTTTCAATTATGGTCGTCACACAACGGAACTCATGAGTACAACAAATCTATTGCACAAGTCTCATAGTAGCAATGAGCAACCGAAGAAAGGTATCGGTGGGGGTACTATTTTCTTCGAACATGCTTCTTACACTTCATCAGTAATATAGCATAAGTTCCCTGAGCGCGCTTTGTCTGTTAGAGCCTTATGGCCTGATTGCCTGGTTATCGGAAACACCATCGATATTCTCGACAGGTGGAGTACATAACACTCTTCGGCCCTTGACTGAAGAGGAAGAAGCCGACGATCGGTTAAGACGCGTTTAAAGTTCGGGTGAACACAGATATGATATAAGTACTTCGGTACATAGAATCATTATACATAAAATTCTTTTACCCAAGTCACTTGGGGGCTCTTAAATTTATATGAGCCGTTTTATAATAAGTGTTCTTATTCTTAGTCATTGCAAAGTTTTTTATCATTATCATTATTTATCACTCCTTTTTTCGACACGAGTGTGTGGTCACTAGCCGGGGAGCCTAATTTCTCTCTCAAAGCCGCTAGAGTTTAGTTTGCTAAACTGGCCTAATGATAAGTACTCCGCCTTCGGGATAGGAGGTTGAAGCCGTAGGCTAACCCGCTTGAAGTCTTGAGATAGGATGTGTCATGTTAAAGCACAACATAAGCACTTTTTCTACAGTCCAATTTTTGGATTGGCACCGGACACTTGATCTTGTTCGGACGTCAAGTTTTTACTGACGTTTTTTGGTTTTACAAGCTTATAGCACTTTCAAACTATTTGTGTGTTTTCAGCACAAGTCTCGTAGTGCAACGCCGGACACCTTTAGAGATTCGGCAAAAACACTCTCGGATATTTCCATATATGCATCGGTTTCGAATTGTGTCTTCGGGTCAATAGTTGGGTTGCGCGGCTCCTGTGCTTGCCTCCTACGTTCCGCTTTGTTCGGCTAGGTGTGCGGGAGAACCACTGCGATTGTGCTTCCAGCTCGTATGGTTAAGCACCTCAGTGGAGAAAGCCGAAAACTGACTGTCACAATAGGCATAAACTGGTCAGCGATCCGATGACTATGTTAAATGATGGGCCGTTCATAACATTGGCCGAAGTGTTTACGGCTTGACCTCGGATGTCGCCGAACACTAAACGGGGGCTCATATCTAGCTTCCCCAGTTTAAAGCTCCTATGACTAAGCGAAAGTTATAAACCCTGCATATCCTATTGCCTCGTTTCCGCTAACACGACCACCTTCGGGCACCGAGACGTCGACTAAGGGTTGTTTTGTTATTGCGAAAACACCCTGCGTAGTATCTACCAAGGGGTAGAGGTCGACAATGGGCAACTTTCAACTGATAAACGGTCACAATGGAGTCAAAATAATGATGTAAAGTACTTGGATACATAGAATCATTACACATAATCTGTGATTTTACTCTGGATATCGATCCTTAATTCGGCCACCCGTGCCCACATTAAGGCTCGGGGGCTACTGGGCTTTGCGCTCATTATTTACAAATATTAAAGGGGCACATCGATCCCCTGATCTGGTGTTGCCACCCGACCAGTGTCTCGCGGGCTACTGCATTGCCTATTCAATGCAGAAAATTCAAAGGGCTCAGTATTCGGCTTGATCGAACTATGGGAAAGCGTGTCTTCAGAAAAACAATAAGTATCATCTGGACCTATCTGGCATCAAGATAATATATCATGGCGACTTCTCATGACCCTCTCTCAGGGGCCCGTCCACTGATCATTATTATTTCTAAATATATTACACTGCGTTTTTATTCCTATGTATGCTGCCGAGCTAGGAGTTAATCCTCAGGCTGATTTTGCGCATCGACCTGAGTCTCAGGGGCTACTGGGAACAGTGGTTTTATGCCTGCCTTCAGGTGCATCTTGGGTTTTAGACTGATACACACCTTGAGGGCTACTGGATATACATCGGCAGAGAATAAACTACACCAGTTAAAAATATTCACAAAAAATCAGCCCGCGGTCGGGGTGGTGCACCGCCTTGGAAGCAGTCTGGCATAAAGCTCGGGCGCTAGCAGCTAGTTCCATAGAGGGCATTTCTGGCATTAAGCTTGGCTAAACTCCTTCAACTTTTTTGGACCAAGATGATCTATGACATCTTGGATATAGTCCGGGGTTAGAGCTTGGACACAGTCCGACGTTGGAGCTCGGATACATTTCGGCGTTGGAGCTCGGAAGCAGTCCGACATTGGTGCTCGGCTGCAAAAGATACCTTGGATGCAGTTCGGCGTTGGAGCTCAGACGCAATAGGACACTGCCTCTTGGGAACAACTTCAAAACCCGAGGTGTGGCATAAAAATAACAAGGCATTGATAAAAGCCGGAAACTTAAAGGGACTCCTCGGATACCCAACGTGTAAACTCTTCGAATGCACTTCGGCCATCCTCAAGATCGAAGATGAGAAGATTTGTTGAACTAGTTTTCAAGACCGATGACCGAAGATGAAGATTCAGAAGAATCGAGGAGCGTCCCTAACTTGAAGACCGGTTCAGGGGGCTACTGACGGTGTCCTGTACTAGGGGGTACTCACCACGTCATCTCCCAATCTGTTAGATTGGGCCGAGGACCCCCATGGCCGTATACTCATGGGCCAGGTCGGACAGCTGCCGCATACAAGGAAGATTCCACAAGACTTGGCGATCAAGACAAGGACTTCTCCCCACCGGCGTATTCGGCTAGGACTCTTGTTATCCTAGGCCTCTGGTGCATTATCACTACAAGAAATATGTCAACTAGTGACCTTCTGTCAGTGACCCTGGAAGAATTGGTCATAGATCTATGACCATTTGAGACCAATTGGTCAAAAGCTGTTCGGGGGGCTGCAAACCCTAAATCATTGCGACCATTTCGGTCAGAAAGGTCATAATTTACTTACACGAAATGGTCATAAAGCAAACAGCGATGGTTCACTGCCTTATCTCTAGTTGTTAACGACCAATATAGATGGTCATAGCCTTGTAAATTGTGGTGGTTTGTGATGACTAGGCGCCATCTCATCAGGTTTGCCTATGTGTCATGTGCATGTGTCAATTTTTGCCCTAGGTTGTGAAGCAACCTATATTTCTGTCATTCCCAAAATTCCCCAAAATATCTCATAAATTCTTTGGGTCATATCTTCGTCAAATATATAAAAATCCTTCCTTGCCTAGTTCAAAAATAATTCCATAATATTCATTTTCCTATTCTGTTCACAATAATACTTTGTGAAGGAAGTGCTATTTATATATTCTTGATTGCCCTCAAAATTTTTGGGCACTCTTTCCTATCCAAATCATTGCCTCATGACAAAATTCAGCTCCATTTGCCCAGTAAATATTGCTCGGCAAATTTCCAAAGTTTTTTTCCACCTAGAAGCATTGTGAAGGAAGTACCATTTTTATAATCCAAATGACATGAAATTTATACAGTTCCTTCATATGCCCAAATTATCATCCTCCTCCAAATTGCAGCTCAGTCAAAGCATCTATGTGAGCCCAGGTTCAATTTATATTTTATGGCCAGATTGGCACATTGCAAAGCAAGTGTTATCCAGATCCCTCCTATTACCCTCAAACTTTTTGGGCACTCTTCCATACCCAAGTCATTGCCACATGTTAATATTCAGCTCCATTTTCCTGGTAAATCTTTCTCAGGAAATTTCCAAAGTTTCTATCTCGAGAGATACTTTGTGAAGTAAGTACTAGCTAGGCTTACCCAAATGATCTGAAAATTTACCAGGGCATGACCATACCTATGTAACTTACCTACACCAAATTTGAGCTCATTTCATTTATCCAATTTCTATCGCTAATTTTCCCAAGTTTCTGTCCAGGGAATAGCATTGTGAAGGAAGTACCACTTTGGCATGTCGAAATGGTATCAATTTTCTACAGTGCTTTCCTATGCCCAAATAACCACCCCCACCAAATTACAGCTCAATCCATTCATTATTTTGAGCCCAGCTTCAACATCCATATTTCTGCCCGATGTGGTACTTTGCAAAGCAAGTGCCATCCAAACACCTCCATTTGAGCTGAAAATTTGCCAAGAGAGTCTCCCTAGTAGATGATCATACTCAGACAAAACTCAGGCCCATTGGCCTTGTGAATTTCTCGTACCGCTAATCAAACACTTGGCTGCTAATTCATGTTTGAGCTCAGTTCGGTCTCTCCGTGGGATTCTTATGTTATTATTTTCTTCCTGGCATCTACCTCAGGAGTGCCCAACCTACTAGACATGCCTAGGCTTCCCAGAACGCATGGCAATGCCACAATCATGCGGTGACCACGCGGCGGGCATGCGAGTCTACGCGCTTTGGAGTTGGGGCACTCGGCCACCGTCCAAACCTCGATGTATCGCCACCAAACTGTGTATTTCTGATTAAATAGATACTTATGTACCTAGAAATGATTTTTGGAAAAAATAAAGAGCAAACTATGAGGCAGCTGCAGTTCAAATTTGACCAGCTTCCAGCTGAATCGGCGGGAATTTGTCTTTTTCACCAGAGGTGGATCAAAACTTTTAACACCCAACCATTTTGTCAATTGTGCTTTAAATATGGTCTAGTATTTTATAAAATTGATTTGATCCAATTTTGCAACAAATATATGGTAGGTCCTTCACAAAAAAAAACTCATTTCGGGCACTCGGAAAATGGAAAATCGATTTTCCGTTCAAAGAAAATGAAAACTCCCTTAGGCAACATTGTTTGGAATTCCAAGATGCACCCTTGTGCACAATATTAGATCATTTGAACAAACTATGCCATGAATGTGGCCACAAGATTGATCATTTGGCTTGAAAGCCATGAATCTTCACGCATGATAGCTCATTTCTGAGAACACTTTTTAAAAATAATTTCTGTATTACAAGTTTATTATTTTTCCTGGAAACTTGGTCACATATAATGACACAATGCGAAGGTTTTCCAATTTTTTGATTTTTTTGAATTTTTTATGCCCATTTGAAAATATGGTCAAAACGGCGGGCTTGACCATTCCTAGCTAGTGGTTGAATCTTGGAAAAATTTTGATGTTTCTCTTATTAAATAGATACTTATGTACTTAGAAATGATTTTTGGAAAAAATAAAGAGCAAACTATGAGGCAGCTGCAGTTCAAATTTGACCCGCTTCCAACTGAATCGGCAGGAATTTGTCTTTTTCACCAGAGGTGGATCAAAACTTTTAACACCCAACCATTTTGTCAATTGTGCTTTAAATATGGCCTAGGATTTTCGAAAATTGATTTGATCCAATTTTGCAACAAATATATGGTAGGTCCTTCACAAAAAAAACTCATTTCGGGCACTCGGAAAATGGAAAATCGATTTTCCGTGCAAAGAAAATGAAAACTCCCTTAGGCAACATTGTTTGGAATTCCAAGATGCACCCTTGTGCACAATATGAGATTATTTGAACAAACTATGCCATGAATGTGGCCATAAGATTGATCATTTGGCTTGAAAGCCATGAATCTTCACGCATGATAGCTCATTTCTGCGAACACTTTTTTAAAATAATGTTCGTATTACAAGTTTATTATTTTTCCTGGAAACTTGGTCACATATAATGACACAATGCGAAGGTTTTCCAATTTTTTTATTTTTTTGAATTTTTTATGCCCGTTTGAAAATACAGTCAAAACGGCGGGCTTGACCGTTCCTAGCTAGTGGTTGAATCTTGGAAAACTTTTGACGTTTCTCTGATTAAATAGATACTTATGTACCTAGAAATGATTTTTGGAAAAAATAAAGAGCAAACTATGAGGCACCTGCAGTTCAAATTTGACCCACTTCCAACTGAATCGACGAGAATTTGTCTTTTTCACCAGAGGTGGATCAAAACTTTTGACACCCAACCATTTTGCCAATTGTGCATTAAATATGGCCTAGTATTTTAGAAAATTGATTTGATCCAATTTTGCAACAAATATATGGTAGGTCCTTCACAAAAAAAATCATTTTGGGCATTCGGAAAATGGAAAATCGATTGTCCGTGCAAAGAAAATGAAAACTCCCTTAGGCAACATTGTTTGGAATTCCAAGATGCACCCTTGTGCACAATATGAGATCATTTGAATAAACTATGCCATGAATGTGGCCATAAGATTGATCATTTGGCTTGAAGACCCTGAATCTTCACGCGTGATAGCTCATTTGTGAGAAAACTTTTTAAAAATAATTGTCGTATTACAAGTTTATTATTTTTTCTGGCAACTTGGTCATATATAATGACACAATGCGAAGGTTTTCCAATTTTTGATTTTTTTGAATTTTTTATGCCCGTTTCAAAATGCGGTCAAAACGCCGGGCATGACCGTTCCTAGCTAGTGTTGAATCTTGGAAAACTTTTGGTGTTTCTCTTATTAAATAGATACTTTTGTACCTAAAAATGATTTTTGGGAAAAATAAATAGCATACTATTTGGCAGCCGCAGTTCAAATTTGACCCGCTTCGAGCTGAATCGGCGGAAATTTGTCTTTTTCACTAGAGGTTGCTCGAATCTTTTGACACCCAATCATTTGGTCAATTATGCATTAAATATGGCATAGTATTTTAGAAAAATGATTTGGTCTAATTTTGCAACTAATATATGGTAGATCCTTCACAAAAAACCTGATTATTGGCACTCCAAAAATTAAAAAATGATTTTTTGTGCAAAGAAAAAGAAAACCCCTAAAATCAACATTGTTTGTCGTCCCAAGATACACACTTGTGCAAAATATTGGGTCATTTTAAAAAATATAAGCGGGTAATATGTTGAATGTTTACCTAGAATAAGAGGGTACGAAATATAAAAAAAGAAAGGAAAAAACAAAATTACACAAGCTGAATGATGATTGGTGGAATCTGGTGTGGCATGGATCAGTGACATGGCAAACATCCATCCATTGATCAATTCATCCAGCCCACCGCAGAAAGCATCCATCCATCGATCCATTCATCCAGCTTCTGTCCCTCTTGCCCGAACCCTAGAGCTCCGTTCCTCCCTGCCACTGCCACCTCCACCTCCCTCTCCCCGATCCAGACCCAGCCACCACCATGGCGCCAGCCAGAGCAGCCACCGGCGATGGCAACGACGAGGCTAGAGGCCGCCGGATCCGGGATCAGGGCGGCGCATAGCGCTTCCTCCCATGAGATCCGGGACGCAGCCGCCTATCTGGATCGAGCAGCTCCTCTTCCCGCTGCACCATCTTCCCATCCAGATCGAGCAGTTCCACCGGGCTCTCCTCTGGCCGCTGTACCGTCTCCACCGACAGGATTTGGTGCTCCTCGCGTGACACACCCACAAGCATGCGACTAACCCTAGCCGCCGCCACGGATGCCATCTCTTCCCCGACGTCCTTGGCGAGGTTCGTCTTGTCCCCATCCCCTCCTCCTCCTCCTCCGTTTCCTTTCCCTTCGCTCTCCGTCACCTTGCGGCCTCTTTGTCTCATCGGGAATGAATTGGAGCTCCGTCCAAGGCCATGGACACCACCAGCAGAAGCTCCGCCTCGGATCTCGCAACCTTGTCGACCGGATCCAGCCAGTCCCCACCGCTGCGCCAAGATCCTCCCCTTCCTCCCACACGCTCTGCATCCGCTACGGACGCCACAACTTCCTCCTCCAGAAGCACCTGCTCCTCTTATGGTTACCCAGCCGCCCGCATTTCAGTACTCTACAACAAACTAATTGCCCCACAATTTTAGGTTGAGTGTCCTGTACCCAATTTTTGCCAACGTATTCATTTTATGAACGATAACTGAATGCAGGATGCCCACATCCTTCTTTTCCCTAGACAAGCTGCATGCACTGATGTAGAAAGATAACTGAAAGCAGTTTCATACAATGTTGTTTATATGTCCATTGCATGCACTGATGTAGAAAGATAACTGAAAGCAGTTTCATACAATATTGTTTATATGTCCATTTGTGACAGATGCTTCCATTGCAACATACTGAAATTGTTTCGGTCGTTCATGTCCAATGTTTTCCATGGTAGCTGAAAGATGATTCCAACTAAACTAAAATGTGTTTCAACCGAACATGAAAATATTGCAGGGATAACATTTGTTTCAGATTAGATGAAATTTTGTCTTAAAAGTAAGAAGAGGATTTACATCCACCTATGTACAACAAAATGGCTATGTATTAAAAATGTTGTAGCTTGGCTTTTGTAAGTGGAACACTAGAATCAGGTCTTACTTGTAACTGAATCTTCCACCTTTGCCTGGAAAGCATTAGTGTGGCGATAGAGCGGACGAGCTCTCCTGCTCACGCTACATGTGCCAACCATGGATTTTGTTGATGCTAGAATGCTTTGTTAGTTTTGGAGGCAAACCATGGAATGTACGTACTAAGCTAGCTCAAGCGCACACACACACATCCAGCTTAATTGATATCTGTAGATACTAGCAGTAGCACGTGTGTGTCTCCTATACTCGCTTGATTAATTTCTGTACTAGATCAACAACACTAGCTTCTAGCTCCTCTCATGTGAGCCCGTCTCCTACCTTCTAGCTCCCTCTCTTGTGCTGCTATAGTAGTACCTTGCTTTGTTTCATGTGCATGGGTGTTTTTTTGTACTTTCCTTGCATCACTAGCAAACATTTCTTGCATCTGTAAGACTGTATGATGAATGAATGATTGATTCTAGCATGGCTGCACCACACTACAGTTGGCCATCAGGGGAGTCACCTGGCTACATCTGTTTGTCTATGAGTAGAGTTGTGCATTTGCACTGATTGTTGTTGTGCTTCCTGCACAGATTGCATTGAAAAAAGTGTTGTTTGGAGTTCTAGTCTTTCATTTGCACCGAGTTGTAATTTAACAGATATGCTTCTTGGCCATTAAAACACTTGCTCCTAGATTTGACAACACCATGGTTTAGATTTATGTTCTACCTGTCAAGAATGTGATACTACACATGGTTTTATCTCCTAGTTTCTGGAACTTGGTTGTTAATAGGTTCTACTATCTAGTAGCTGGTATTTGATCTTCGGTATTTTTTACCAATGCATGTTGAAAACAACCCTATCGTTTAAAATGCTATTTCTTTCTTTAGTATAGGCATGTGAACCTCCATGGCCGGCTGCTATGGCTGGGCAGACTACTTCCTCCTCATTCACTACCTTGGCTTCTCCCTCTGCAAAATGACTACTATTTGGCGTTGGTGGCTGCCCCATCCTTGGTTCAGGTGAGTCCCTTGCCTCATGTCTCTTCCCCTGTCCTGAGATGGTCTGGACATTGAGCCGTGACTTACTGTGATGCCTGGGATGATTCAATTTTTGCATCTGTGGTGGTGGTCTTCTGGCCACCACAATCTTGTTAATTGTTATTGTGATCATCTTTCTTTTCGATGAACTATGCGACAATATGTGTTTTGCAAGGTTCAGTGGCTACTAAGTTTTGATTATTTGCAACTTGTGTGTCCTTGTTGGTTTATTGTACGTTCTAAAAAGCCATGAATAGTCTTCACTTATATAGCCAACACCTTTATTTTGCTTTGTTTTGTTCTAGCTCACTAGTGATACTGACTAAGGTTCCCTGAATATAGGAGTAGACTGTAGGTGAAGAAAAATTATAACCTGAAAGTAATCATATGTGCTACTCCCTCTGTCCCATAATATAATTATTGGTACATAATTTTCTTTACTTATACACACATAATAGATAGAGGTGATGTGTGGTTATATTCTGTTGTAAGATTATTCTATTTTGCTCTTAACTAGCTATTTGTTGTGGTTGTTACTGTTACATGTACATATACTTCAGGATTTAGTCCCTATCTGCTTTGTATATTTGTTTTTATTTTGTTTCTAACTCTTTTGGTTTACTGTTAGATGCCTTGGTTCAGCCTCTACAAACATACCCGAAAATGGTGTTTGCTCTCATTTACAAGAGCTCCAGCAAAGTGAACTAGGAAGTATATTTGAAGTTCTAAGCCGTGTAGCAAAGAGTTATATGTTCTGTCTTATGTGTAATAGACTGGAAAGATTTGAATAATATTGTAATAGACTATGTACAGATTGTAGTTGACTTATTTATCCTTCTTTGACGAACTACATTTGTTATGTTCTGTTTGAAATATTCATTATGTGGTTTCAAAGCGTGTGAAATGTAACTTGACTCATGGAGCCCACTTATGAAATCACTTTTGAATTTTCTGTCACGTGGGTCTAATGTGTGAGATTATGACAAGTGGTATCCATCTGATTGGTGGGACCAGCAACAAAATATAATGGCCTAGGCCCAAACAAATGTTAAAAGGCCACGACCAAGAAATAAATAAAAGACTGAAATGTTGGGCTTGACCCATGTAACTGAACAGAATCCATAGGAAAAAAAATAATAGAAAGGCCGAATTGTTGGGCTCGTCCCATGTAAAACACCGAATTGGACCGGGATGATTCTTGTGCCACATCAACTTGACACGCTGGATGCCTACGTGGCCTGGGGAGGTTGCTAGTCACAAAAAATTTGGTCAAAGAACCAACGACCTTTTACAGAAGGTCAATAATTCCATTTTACGACCGCCAGCTTTTGACCTTCTGGTTTTGGTCACAGAAAGGTTGCAAATGAAAAACTATGACCTTTCAGAGACCAATAGTGAGGGTCACAAGTTGACATATTTCTTGTAGTGTATATAAACCGAGGCCAGGCTAGTCGATATAGATGTAACATACAATCATACCATAGGCTAGCTTCTAGGGTTTAGCCTCTCTGATCTAGTGGTAGATCTACTCTTGTAATACTCATATCACCAAGATCAATCAAGCAGGACGTAGGGTTTTACCTCTATCAAGAGGGCCCGAACCTGGGTAAAACATCGTGTCCCCTCCCTCCTGTTACCATCCGCCTTAGACGCACAGTTCGGGACCCCCTACCCGAGATCCGCTGGTTTTGACACCGACAGAAGGTGTATTGGTAGTGCTGGGTGTCCAAAAGGTGCTACTGCTATGTAGCATAGTAGTAGCGTGCTCAAACCGTGCTACTGCTGAACATTAGCTGTAGCGCCGTATCAGTAGCGCGCATCCGTGCCACTATTATGCCTCCAACCCGTGCTACTGCTAGGATTTTCCCTAGTAGTGATAGCAACTAAGTGCAATTATACAAAGGCTGTTGGAAATACTCTTAGCCTTTATAATTTTCATGCATTAATTATGGGCCTTGTCTTGGATCTTGGCGCATGTGCGCATGTGGATGTACCATGCAAGGTCCTCTTTAATTTCTGTAGGGGCATGTTTCGTTGCCTGGATTTGGCCTAACCAGGCCCATGCAGAAAGAGCCTTCCCTGTTTGGTACCCCACATACACTATTCGGCCTGCATCCCATGAAGTTTAAAGCACCTCCTGATTAGGCCAAACAGCTACGCTCAAATTAGCAGTTTCTGTATAGCCAGGCTCGGGCAAAGCAGGGGAGGGGAATGCGGCCTGAGCTCGTGCAACCAGGGAAATGCCGCAAGCTCACGCACGTCTCCAAAAAATCGGCATGAGGATTTCAGCTCACCTCTCGCCGATTCGGTCACCCCTATTTAGCCCCCTCCTCTCACCGCCCAAAGTCCTGCCACACTTCTTCCCCCTTTCGAGCATTCCCACCGACGCGCATCGGCACCAACGAGCAGGTGATAACCCACAAGTATAGGGGATCGCAACAATTTTCGAGGGTAAATACTAGGAAGCGACCAGCTAGAGAGCGACAATAGTCATGAACATGCATTAAAATTAATCAACACCGAATGCAAGCATGAGTAGGATATAATCCACCATGAACATAAATATCGTGAAGGCTATGTTGATTTTGTTTCAACTACATGCGTGAACATGTGCCAAGTCAAGTCACTTAAATAATTCAGAGGAGGATACCACCCTATCGTACCACATCATAACCATTTTAATAGCATGTTGGCACGCAAGGTAAACCATTATAACTCATAGCTAATCAAGCATGGCATAAGAAGCTATGATCTCTAGTTGTCATTGCAAACATGTTTATTCATAATAGGCTGAATCAGGAACGATGAACTAATCATATTTACAAAAACAAAAGGGGTCGAGTTCATACCAGCTTTCCTCATCTCAGCCATTCCATCATATAACATCATAATTACCTTTCACTTCCATGATCGAATGATGTGAATAATAATAATAGTGCACGTGCATTGGACTAAGCTAGAATCTGCAAGCATTCAATAAACAGGAGAAGACAAGGCAATACGGGCTCTTTTGTCAGATAAACAATAATGCATATAAGAGCCACTTCAACAATTTAATTATGGTCTTCTCCTATCGACCCCCAAAGAAAAGAAAAGAAATAAAAATATTTACACAGGAGAGCTCCCAACAAGTAAAAGAAGAACAAGAAATCTTTTTGGATTTTCTTTTTAATTACTACTACAAGCATGGAAAGTAAACTAATGAAAAGCTACAACTAATTTTTTTTGGTTTTTCTTAAGGTTTATTAAACACAAAAGAAGAAAGCATAAAAAGGAAATTAAACTAGCATGGATGATACAATGAAAATGTATGAGCACCGGCATCTAGCAATGAGTGTGTGAACATAAATGTAATGTCGGTGGGAAATACGTACTCCCCCAAGCTTAGGCTTTTGGCCTAAGTTGGTCTATGGCCATGGCTGGCCTGGCATATATCCATAATAGTAGCTGGGGTCGTACTGTGATGCAGCAGATATGGCCTGCTGAGCTGCAGCGTGGCGATGAGCGGCCTCCTCTCTCCTCTCGTACTCATCTGCCTCCTCTCTAGTAATAGTATATCCTCCTCTTGCGTGAAGTTGAAAATTCAAACCTCCTCACAAAGGTACTGGTGAGGTTGTGATACTGGCTGCACTTCTCTTCCTCGAAGCTCACAAGATCAGTGTTACACAAATATGCATTGAATTCTTCCTTAATTCCCGCTCCATCCATAAAGTTCTCAGAAGGCCATTCACAAGGACGCACTAGAGAGTCTCTTGGTGGCTCGTCATCAGCATCACGCATTGCAAGCCTGGGTCGTTGCTTCCTTGAAGAACCACCTTGGAACATTTTCCTAACCATATTTCTTCCTCTGAAAAATTCTGAAATTTTTTAGTAACTTCAAAATAAAAGTAAACCAAACTCAATAATATTGATAGCAACTACTCCTACAAGTGCCTAGAGCCTATATCATGCATCAAAACTACTTTTGACCATATAAATTTGACATGCAAGCTCAAGAACAGGGTCACCTAAGCAGCAAAAATTTGCAATGAATAAAGCACTATAACAAAAACTAATTGGACCAATGGAGGAGTCACATACCAAGGAACAATCTCCCCAAGCAGTTTTGTGAGAGGTGCTTTGAGCAAGGAGATCGAAAATGGCAGCAAAGTGAGCTAGAACTCGTGCTTGAGCTGGATATGCGTGTTTGTGGGAAGAAGAAGAAGTGTGTGGGTGCAGGAATAAGTGGAGGAGGGCCACCGTGGGCCCACGAGGCAGGGGGGCGCGCCCAGGTGGTCGGGCGCGCCCTCCACCCTCGTGGGCAGGTGGTTGGCCCCCCTGCTGTGTTCTCACTGCCAAATATTCTCAAATATTCTAGAAAAAATCATATTTAAATTTCAGGGCATTTGGAGAACTTTTATTTTTGGGGTATTTTTATATTGCACGGATAATCAAATAACAGACAGAAAAATATTTATATTTATTTTATTTAATATAAATAATAGAAAGTAAAAGTGGGGTACAGAAGGTTGTGCCTTCTAGTTTCATCCATCTCATGATCATGAGAAGGAATCCACTAACAAGGTTGATCAAGTCTTGTTAACGAACTCATTCCGAATAACATGGAACCGGAGAAATTTCGAATAACACTATGTTACCTCAGCGGGGATATGCACATCCCCAATAATAATAATATCATATTTCTTCTTGACAGTAGCAAGAGGAAATTCAAAACCTCCAAATATAATCGATGGAATAATTCCAATAGAGTTGATACTATGAACTTGAGGTTGTTTCCTCGGAAAGTGTACCATCTGCTCATTACCATTAACATGAAAAGTGACATTGCCTTTAGTGCAATCAATAACAGCCCCTGCAGTATTCAAAAAGGGTCTTCCAAGAATAATAGACATACTATCGTCCTCGGGAATATCAAGAATAACAAAGTCCGTTAAAATAGTGACGTTTGCAACTACAACAGGCACATCCTCACAAATACCGACAGGTATAGCGGTTGATTTATCAGCCATTTGCAAAGATATTTCAGTAGGTGTCAACTTATTCAAATCAAGTCTACGATATAAAGAGAGAGGCATAACACTAACACCGGCTCCAAGATCACATAAAGCAGTTTTAACATAGTTTCTTTTAATGGAGCATGGTATAGTTGGTACACCGGGATCTCCAAGTTTCTTTGGTATTCCACCCTTAAAGGTATAGTTAGCAAGCATGGTGGAAATTTTAGCTTCCGGTATCTTTCTTTTATTTGTAATAATATATTTCATGTACTTAGCATAAGGATTGGTTTTGAGCATATCAGTTAATCGCATACGCAAAAAGATAGGTCTAATCATTTTAGCAAAGCGCTCAAAATCCTCATCATCCTTTTTCCTGGATGGTTTGGGAGGAAAAGGCATGGTTTTCTGAACCCATGGCTCTCTTTCTTTACCATGTTTCCTAGCAACAAATTCCTTTTTATCATAACGTTGATTCCTTGATTGTGGGTTATCAAGATCAACAGCAGGTTCAATTTCTATGTCATTATCATTACTAGGTTGAGCATCATTATGAACATTATCATTAACATTATCACTAGTTTCAGGTTCATTACCAGATTGAGTTTCAACATCACAAATAGAAATATCATTTGGATTCTCAGGTGTTTCAACAATAGGATCACTAGAAGCATGCAAAGTCCTATCATTTTTCTTTTTCTTCTTTTTAGAAGAACTAGGTACATCTATTTTATTTCTCTGAGAATCTTGCTCAATTCTCTTAGGGTGGCCTTCAGGATACAAAGGTTCCTGAGTCATTCTACCAGTTCTAGTAGGCACTCTAACTGCATTATCATTATCTTTACTATTCAATTCATTGAGCAAATCATTTTGAGCTTTAAGTACTTGTTCTACTTGAGTGGTAACCATAGAAGCATGTTTACTAATAAGTTTAAGTTCACCTTTAATATTAGCCATATAATCACCCAAGTGTTCAAGCATATTTGAATTGTATTTGAATTGTCTACCAAAATAAGCATTAAAATCTTCTTGCTTAGCCATAAATTTATCAAACTCATCTAAGCATGGACTAGCAAATTTAGTAAATGGGATTTCAGCTTTATCATATCTGCAGAGAGAATTTACCTTTACTACCGGTGTCGGGTTATCAAGACCATGAGTTTCTTCAATAGGTAATAGATTAAAATTATATGTTTCTTCAACAGGCGGTAAATTAAGACCATGTATTTCTTTAATAGGAGGTAAATTCTTAACATCTTCAGCTTTAATACCCTTTTCTTTCATAGATTTCTTTGCCTCTTGCATATCTTCAGGACTGAGAAATAGAATACCCCTCTTCTTCGGAGTTGGTTTAGGAATAGGCTCAGTAATTGGCTCTGGAGGTGTCCAATTATTTTCATTTGTCAACATATTATTCAACAGAATTTCAGCTTCATCTGGTGTTCTTTCTCTGAAAACAAAACCAGCACAACTATCAAGGTAATCTCTGGAGGCATCGATTAGTCCATTATAGAAGATATCAAGTATTTCATTTTTCTTAAGAGGATGATCAGGCAAAGCATTAAGTAATTGGAGAAGCCTCCCCCAAGCTTGTGGGAGACTCTCTTCTTCAAATTGCACAAAATTATATATATCCCTTAAAGCAACTTGTTTCTTATGAGCAGGGAAATATTTAGCAGAGAAGTAATAAATCATGTCCTAGGGACTACGCACACAACCAGGATCAAGAGAATTAAACCATATCTTAGCATCACCCTTTAATGAGAACGGAAATATTTTAAGGATATAAAAGTAACGAGTTCTCTCATCTTTACTGAACAGGGTGGCTATATCATTCAATTTAGTAAGATGTGCCACAACAGTTTCAGATTCATAACCATGAAAAGGATCAGATTCAACCAAAGTAATTATATCAGGATCAACAGAGAATTCATAATCCTTATCAGTAACAAATATAGGTGAAGTAGAAAAAGCATGGTCAGGTTTCATTCTAGCATTTAGAGATTGCTTACTCCATTTAGCTAATAACCTTTTGAGTTCATTTCTATTTTTGCAAGCTAAAATAGCGAAAGAAGCTTCTTGATCAAAAACATAACCCTTAGGAATAACAAGTGATTCTTCATCATCACTTTCATCTGTATGATCAGATTCAATATTTTCAATTTCTCTAGCCCTAGCAAGTTGTTCATCAAGAAAATCACTAAGTGGCACAGTAGTATCAGACATAGAGGTAGTTTCATCATAAGTATCATGCATAGCAGAAGTGGCATCATCAATAACATGCGACATATCAGAAATAATAGCAAAAGCAGGTGTAGGTGTCGCAAGCTTACTCAAAACAGAAGGTGAATCAACTGCAGAGCTAGATGACAGTTCCTTACCTCCCCTCGTAGTTGAGGGATAGATCTTGGTTTTTGGATCTCTTAAGTTCTTCATAATGATAAGCAGATATATATATATATATCCCAAGTGAGTCAAAGAATAGAGCTATGCACCCCGGCAACGGCGCCAGAAAATAGTCTTGATAACCCACAAGTATAGGGGATCGCAACAGTTTTCGAGGGTAAAGTATTTAACCCAAATTTATTGATTCGACACAAGCGGAGCCAAAGAATATTTTCAAGTATTAGCAACTGAGTTGTCAATTCAACCACACCTGGAAACTTAATATCTGCAACAAAGTGTTTAGTAGCAAAGTAATATGATAGTAGTGGTAACGGTAGCAAAAGGTAACAGTAGTAAAAGCAATGTTTTTGGTATTTTGTAATGATGATAGCAATACCAACGGGAAAGTAAATAAGCGAAGAATAATATATGGAAAGCTCGTAGGCAATGGATCAGTGATGGAGAATTATGCCGGATAAGGTTCATCATGTAACAGTCATAACCTAGGGTGACACAGAACTAGATCCAGTTCATTGATGTAATGTAGGCATGTATTGCGAACATAGTCATACGTGCTTATGGAAAAGAACTTGCATGACATCTTTTGTCCTACCCTTCCGTGGCAACGGGGTCCTTATGGAAACTAAGGGATATTAAGGCCTCCTTTTAATGGAGAACCGGAACAAAGCATTAACACATAGTGAATACATGAACTCCTCAAACTATGGTCATCACCGGTAAATATCCTGATTATTGTCACTTCGGGATTAACGGATCATAACACATAATAGGTGACTATAGACTTGCAAGATAGGATCAAGAACACTCATATATTGATGAAAACATAATAGGTTCAGATCTGAAATCATGGCACTCGGGCCCTAGTGACAAGCATTAAGCATAGCAAAGTCATAGCAACATCAATCTCAGAACATAGTGGACACTAGGGATCAAACCATAACAAAACTAACTCGATTACATGATAGATCCCATCTGACCCATCACCGTCCAGCAAGCCTACGATGGAATTACTCACGCACGGCGGTGAGCATCATGAAATTGGTGATGGAGGATGGTTGATGATGACGATGGCAATGGATTCCCCTCTCCGGAGCCCTGAACGGACTCCAGATCAGCCCTCCCGAGAGGTTTTAGGGCTTGGCGACGGCTCCGTATCGTAAAACGCGATGATTTCTTCTCTCTGATTTTTCGCTCCCCGAAACACAATATATGGAGTTGGAGTTGGAGTCGGAGAGGAACCAGGGGGCCCACGAGGTAGGGGGCACGCCCTAGGGGGGCAGGCGCGCCCCCCACCCTCGTGGAGAGGTGGTGGGCCCCCTGGCCTTCATCTTTTGCAGGTATTTTTCATATTTTCTAAAAAGTGGCTCCGTGAAGTTTCAAGTCATTCCGAGAACGTTTGTTTCTGCAATAAATAACACCATGGTAATTCTACTGAAAACAGCGTCAGTCCGGGTTAGTTCCATTCAAATCATGCAAGTTAGAGTCCAAAACAAGGGCAAAAGTGTTTGGAAAAGTAGATACGTTGGAGACGTATCAGCAGGTAATCGGTGCTTCTTCACCGGCGGGCGGTCAATGGTGGCGAATACTCCTGTCCTCACCCTCTCCGACCATTCCCGCGTCCACCCTCTTCTCTCTGTTCGTTGTATCTAGATCTGAGAGCATGTGGTCGTAGGGTTTAATGTGCAAGCATGTGGTAGTGTTGATTCATGCAGTTGGTGTGCTATGCTTACTGTCAATGCGGTAGATTGTGATGTTGTAGCATGATAGAGTATTGTGATAGTGATGAACACATCCATAGCTAGTTGTCGTTGTTGGGGAACATAGCATGCAATTTCAAATAAATTCCTACGTTCAAGCAAGATCTATCTAGGAGATGCATAGCAACGAGAGTTGGAGAGTGTGTCCACGTACCCTCATAGACCAAAAGTTGAAGCATTAGCTTAACACGATTGATGTAGTCGAACGTCTTCGCGATCCAACCGATCTTAGTACCAAACGTACGGCACCTCTGTGTTCAGCACACGTTCAGCTCGATGACATCCCTCGAACTCTTGATCCAGCAGAGGGTCGAGGTTGAGTTCCATCAACATGATGTGTGTGGTGACAGTGATGGTGATGTGATCCGTGCAGGGCTTCGCCTAAGCCCTACGAGGCTATGACCGGAGGAGTAAACTATGGAGGGGGCCACCGCACACGGCTAAGAGAACTATTGGTGTGCCTTTGGGGTGCCCCCGCCCCCGTATATAAAGGAGGGGAAGAGGAGGCGGCCGGCCAGGAGGGGGGCGCGCCATGGGGGGAGTCCTACTAGGACTCCACTCCTAGTAGGATTCGCCCCCCCCCCTTTCCTTTCTTCCACCAGAGGGAAAAGGAGGGAGAGGGAGAGGGAAAGGTAAAGGGGGGCCACACCTCCTCCTCCTTGTCCTATTCGGAGTCCCTAGGAGGGGTGC
>NC_057806.1:7477707-7523013 GCF_018294505.1 Triticum aestivum | reverse complement strand
TAGGCCCAACACTTCCCCGGGGGGTTTCGGTAACCCCTCGGTACTCCGGAAAAATACCCGAATCACTCGGAACCATTCCGATGCTCGAATACTACCTTCCAATATATGAATCTTTACCTCTAGACCATTTCGAGACTCCTTGTCATGTCCGTGATCTCATCCGGGACTCCAAACAAACTTCGGTCACCAAAACACATAACTCACAATACAAATCGTCATCGAACGTTAAGCATGCGGACCCTACGGGTTCGAGAACTATGTAGACATGACCAAGACACATCTCCGGTCAATAACCAATAGCGGAACCTGGATGCTCATATTGGTTCCTACATATTCTATGAAGATATTTTATCGGTCAAACCACAATAACAACATACATTATTCCCTTTGTCATCGGTATGTTACTTGCCCGAGATTCGATTGTCGATATCATCATACCTAGTTCAATCTCGTTACCAGTAACTCTATTTACTAGTTCCGCAATGCATCATCCCATAAATAACTCATTATTCACATTGCTTGCAAGGCTTATAGTGATGTGCATTACAGTGAGGGCCTAGAGATACCTCTCCGATACTCGGAGTGACAAATCCTAATCTCAATCTATGCCAACCCAACAAACACCTTCGGAGACACCTGTAGAGGATATTTATAATCACCCAGTTACATTGTGATGTTTGATAGGACACAAGGTGTTCCTCTGGTATTTGGGAGTTGCATAATCTCATAGTCAGAGGAACATGTATAAGTCATGAAGAAAGCAATAGCAATAAAACTTAACGATCATTATGTTAAGCTAACTGATGGGTCTTGTACATCACATCATTCTCTAATGATGTGATCCCGTTCATCAAATGACAACACATTACTATGGTCATGAAACTTAACCATCTTTGATTAAGAAGCTAGTCAAGTAGAGGCATACTAGGGACACTCTGTTTTGTCTATGTATTCACACATGTACTAAGTTTCCGGTTAATACAATTCTAGCATGAACAATAAACATTTATCATGATGTAAGGAAATATAAATCACAACTTTATTATGGCAAGTTAATTTTATTTCTAGGAAAGTGTTCCATGCCCTTCCTTAACGGAAATTCAAATCTAATGTTTCCTTCTTTCATATCAATAATTGCACCAATCATTCTTAGGAAAGGTCTACCAAGAATAATAGGACATGTAGGATTGCAATCTATATCAAGAACAATGAAATATATGGGCACATAATTCCTATTTGCAACAATAATAACATCATTAATCCTTCCCATAGGTTTCTTAATAGTGGAATCCGCAAGATGCAAATTTAAAGAACAATCATCAAATTCACGGAAACCTAACACATCACATAAAGTTTTTGGAATCGTGGAAACGCTAGCACACAAATTACACATAGCATGGCACTCATAATATTTAATCTTAATATTAATAGTAGGTTCCCACTCATTATAAAGTTTTCTAGGAATAGAAACTTCCAATTCAAGCTTTTCTTCAAAAGATTTCATCATAGCATCAACAATATGTTTAGTAAAAGCTTTATTTTGATTATAAGCATGAGGAGAATTCAACATGGATTGCAACAAGGAAATACAATCTATTAAAGAACAATTATCATAATTAAATTCCTTGAAATCCAAAAGAGTGGGTTCATTGCTAATTAAAGTTTTGACCTCTCCAATCCCACTTTTATCATTTTCTACATCAAGATCTATAAACGCCGAATCATTTGGATGCCTTCTAGCTAAAGTTGACTCATCTCCAGTCCCATCTTTATCAAGATTTATTTTAGAAAACAAAGATTCAATAGGAGTCACATCAATCACTTTAAGATCTTCATCATTATTTTAACAAAAACTAGAAGAACATGCTTTTACAAACCAATCTCGCTTATCACGTATCTTAGTAGTTATGTCTTTACACTCATCAATGGAAATTCTCATAGATTTAAGAGACTCATTAATATCATGATTGGGTGGAGTAGATCTAACTTTCAAAGAATCAATCTCAAGAGAAATTATGTCCATGTTCCTAGCCAAATCATCAATCCTAAGCAATTTTTCTTCAACCATAGCATTGAAATTCTTTTGCAAACTCATAAATTCTTTAATACCACTCTCAAGATTAGAGGGAATCTTATTATAATTTCCATGAGAATTGTTGTAGGAATTACCATAATTATTAGAGGAATTACTAGGAAACGGCCTAGGATTGAAATTACCTCTATACGCATTGTTACCAAAATTGTTCCTACCAACAAAATTCACATCCATAGATTTATTATTATTCTCAATCAAAGTGGACAAAGTCATATCATTAGGATCAATAGAAGCACTCTTGCTAGGAAATAATTTCATAATTTCATCCATCTCTCCACTCAAAACATTAATCTCTTCAATTACATGCACTTTTTTACTAGTGGAAGATCTTTCAGTATGCCATTGAGAATAATTAACCATAATATTATCTAGGAGTTTAGTAGCTTCTCCTAAAGTAATTTCCATAAAAGTACTTCTCGCGGCAGAATCTAAAAGATTTCTAGAAGCAAAATTCAATCCAGCATAATTTCTTTGTATAATCATCCACAAATCTAAACCATGAGTAGGGCAATTTTGTATCATCAATTTCACACTCTCCCAAGATTTTGCAACATGTTCATGATCAAGTTGCTTAAAATTCATAATATCTTAACAGGAGGAAAATAAAATTGAAATAAAATCATCTTTACACTTATTCCATGAATCAATACTATTTTTAGGCACAGATGAAAACCAAGTTTTAGCACGATCTCGAAGTGAAATAGGAAATAGCTTCAATTTAACAATATCATTATCCACATCTTTATTCTTTTGCATATCACACAACTCAACGAAATTATTTAGATGGGATGCATCATCTTCACTAGGAAGGCCGGAAAATTGATCTTTCATAACAAGATTCATCAGAGCGACATTAATTTTATAAGATTCCGCACTAGTGGCGGGAGCAATCAAAGTACTAATAAAATCATTATTATTAGTGTTGGAAAAGTCACACAATTTGGTATTCTCTTGTAACAACCAAACCTCGAAGGATTTGAGTCTCTGTGCTTACCGTGCTAGTCCCTGGATCAAAATCGCTAGCACACACAGCATAGATGAATACCAGAATAGCAAGTGCATCATTTATTACAACGTATGATCCAGAATGTATAAAATAAAACAATCTGAATAGCACTTGGCTAGCTTTATTCAATCAAACATCGGAAAGTAGCAGAAAATAATGATGATTCCCATCATAGCCCACTGACGATGCTGAGTGCAGACTCGCGACCCTAACGGTACCTTAGTCTTCATTTGAATATCCTGCAATATGAGATGTTGCAGCCATATAGGTCAATACTTTGAATGTATTGGCAAGTGACACAGGAGAAATAATAAAGCAGACCTACATGTACATCCATAATATAACAAAAGGAAGGCTTGTGGGTTTATATTGCAAAAAGCTGATTTGTCCTCATAACTACCTAATAGTCAAATTTTCATTTAGTTCTTTTATTACTACAATTATATACACAAGGTTGAGTTGGCAAAATCAACTCCAACCTACCCTTTATTAAGTTGCCCACAAATATTATGAAGTGACACATCTATCAAGATCGATCATCCAACAACTGTAATGGCGTAGTCACTTAAATTTGTCCATAACCGGGGACACGGCTAATCATGATTAGTTTCTAATACTCTGTAGAGTTCTGTACGCTTTACCCACTGGACCCAGTCCGAAGATTGATACAAAGTCTTTCATAAGAGGTTCCGTTAACCACCTGACGACCACATCCCACCTACATACGCTACATTTGTCGATACTGTCTGGGCAAGGGTTCCAACAACTGATCAACTAAGCCAAAGCCCATATAGCTAGTGGCCGCGCCGCACATGGAAGCTACTAGTCACTAAGTCTCTCTGATCTTTTTGAACCTGGCCGAAATTCCACTTAGCGTGCACTCTCATGAGCGCATGGCCTTAGAAAAGGTGCAAGACCCCATGATGCCTTCCCTCAACACCAAGCAATACCACGTCCTCCCAGAGGTGAAATAAAATCCTTAATTACTACTCAAGTTGTTATATATATAATCCTCACATAAGCTCAACGAAATACACGAACCACCCCCGTCTACAAAGCATAGCAAACTACAACTACCATGATCTGCAATGACGGGAGATAGCTCAACAATATAGCAAAAATAATATACTAATCCTATACATGCATATATTCATAGTGTGATATATACATGCATAGAAAACAATAGGTAAAGGATGATCAACATGTAACTTGCCTTGGTTCTGGTTCAGAAAGTTACACTCCTGACAATAGTTCGCGTCACACTCCGGACAATCTACACGTTTCACACAATCAACAAATCAGTCATCGAAACTCAAATAAAAACTAAAATAAAACTAACAGCAAGAAAATCATTTTCAAAATCCAAAACCAGTAGCATAACAACACCTAAATTGCACTACGGTCACAACGCGAAAAGAATCACTAAAAACGTTAAACGGTTTGAAAGTTATGGCCTCCGTAAGTTTTAATTCAAACTCGAACGAATTCAAATTTGAAAGGTGCAAACATGTGAAATTTTTGGTACTCTGATAAAGTGCTGGTTTTTGTGAGTGCATAGGAAAAAGAATTACCTAAATTGGAGCTATAGACTAAAAGATATAGCTAGTCGGAGTTTAGTTGAAAATCTAAAAATAAAACAAAAGAAAACTCTGTTCTAGAAACAATGTAGAGGTTACCGTGGCGTTAGTGTAGCGGTGCCAAGTGTCAACACATGATTGGCTAGAAGATTGCATGCGCGCGTGCTCACCAGCAAAGCAGAGAAAACGGTGGCGGCTTCGGGCGTCGGCGTCGGTGGCTCTCCGGTGGTCTCCGGCAAGGACGGGGTGATGGAAAGGGGCAGAGTGCAATGGCGGTGACGTTGGTGGCTCAAACGATGGCAGGGCTCCTCTGTAGGCGACGGCGGGCACGTGAATGCGGTGTGCTCCGGTGGCGTCGATGCCCTCACGCTGCTGCGATTCCGTCCATGAAAGTAAGTCAAGCAAGTGCGGCGTGAAGCGGCAGATTGAAGAGGGCAAGCGGTGCGGCTGGAGATGTTCTTACGGCGGCGCAAACATCCGGCGAACAACGGCAGTTGACAGAGCTCCTCGCAAGATCCAAAACGCCCAGCGGCTTCGTGTGGTCAAAGAAAAATGGGGAGAGGCCGTGGTAGGGTTCCCCTAGGGGTTTTCCTTGCATGTGGCAGGCTGGGCACGCACGGGGTGGTCCATGGCGGTCGAGCTTGATCCGGCTCGGCATCGGGTGCGCGGGGTGCGACGGTGTCTTGCTCGGGGAAGGAGATGGGTGCGGGGCCCGCTAGTCGGTCGCTGAGCGAAGTGCAGCGCCGCGGGTACCACTTCGGGCGGTTAGGTGGGCCGCAGCAAGGAGAAAGGCTGCCGGTCGGTTGGACCGCGCAGTGCGTTGCGGCGGCGTGCTGCATTTTTTTAAGAAAGCTACAGAAAAATAACTAACTAAAAAAACACAACAGAATAAATTCTGCAAAAAAATACATAGACACACAGTAAAATTAAACATACTGATATGAACTACAGGAACACTAGTTCCACCTATAATGCAATTTTGAAAATAGTTTTTATGCAATAGACCACATAACAACAACAAAACACTCAAATAAAAATAATTTGGAGATTATGAAAAATACAAGAATATATTAGATAACTGGAAATAGTATTCTGAACATTGTGAACATTTTTAAAATAGGGGAGAAGTCATGTTATGTCCACTCCAATAAATTGCCTCGAGTTGCATAATGAAAAGAATATTTCAGAAAAAGCAAATAATGAAATATAAATATGATATGCATCTTAATGATCTGTTAACTTCCTAATTGGGAAAATTGGGATGTTACATCTCTTGATCCATCGTGATAAAGCAAGCAATCCAACACACAGGCAAGCAAAACACAAACGAAAACACGAATGGAAGAAGGGCGAAGAAAAGGGCAAATCTTTTCAAAAATCGTTTTAGAAGTGGGGGAGAGGAAAACGAGAGGCAAATGGCGAATAATGTAATGCAAGAGATGAGAGTTTATGGTGGGTACTTGGTGGGCTTGACTTGGCGTAGATCTCCCCGGCAACGGCGCCAGAAATTCTTCCTTTTACTTCTTGAGCTTGCGTTGGTTTTTCCCTTGAAGAGGAAAGGGCGATGCATCACAGTAGATAAAGTATTTCCCTCAGTTAAGAACCAAGGTATCAATCCAGTAGAAGAAGAACGCACAAATCACCAATACCTACACAAACAATCAAACACTTGCACTCAACACGATAAAGGGGTTGTCAATCCCTTCATGGTCACTTGAAAAGGTGAGATCTGATAGAGATAAATAAAACTAAACAAGAGATAAAATATTTTTGGGTTTTTTGGTTTATAGATCTGAAAATAAAAGATTGCAAAACAATAGATCGGGAAGTAATATGATGGATCGGGGGCCATAGGTTTCACTAGAGGCTTCTCTCTTGAAGGCAAATAATACAGTGGGTGAACAAACTACTATCGAGCAATTGATAGAAAAGCGCAAAGTTATGACGATATCCAAGGCAATGATTATGTAATATAGGCATCACGTATGTGTCAAGTAGACCGATTCCTGCCTACATCTACCACTATTACTCCATACATCGACCGACTCCTGCCTGCATCTAGAGTATTAAGTTCATGAAGATCATAGTAACGCTTTTAGTAAGATGACATGGTGTAGAGGAATAAACTCAAGCAATATGATGTAAACCCCATATTTTTATCCTCGATGGCAACAATACAATACGTGCCTCGCTACCCCTACTTTGTCACTTGGTGAGGACACCATAAGATTGAACCCAAAGCTAAGCACTTCTTCCATTGCAAGAAAAACCAATCTAGTTGGCCAAACTAAACCAATAGTTCAAAGAGAATTACAAAGATATCAAATCATGCATATAAGAATTCAGAGAAGATTCAAATAATATTCATAGATAATCTGGTCATAAATCGACAATTCATTGGATCTCGACAAACACACCGCAAAAGAAAATTACATCAGATAGATCTCCAAGAACATCAAGGAGAACATGGTATTGAGAATCAAAGAGAGAGAAGAAGACATCTAGCTACTAACTATGGACCCATAGGTCTGACGTAAACTACTCATGCTTCATCGGAAGGGCAATAGATGCCCTCAGTGATCGAATCCCCCTCCGACAGGATGCCGGAAAAGGCCCCAAGATGGGATCTCATGGGAAAAGAAGGTTGCGGCAGTGGAAAAGTGTTTTCGTGGATGCTTCTAGAGGTTCAGGAATATATGTGAATATATAGGAGGAAGAACTAGGTCAGAGGGTCATAGAGGGGGCCACAAGGTAGGGGGCGCGCCCTCCACCCGTGTCGCCGCCTCGTGGCTCTTCTGACTTGAACTCCAAGTCTCCTGGGTGTCTTTTTGTCCAAGAAAAATCATCGCGAAAGTTTTATACAGTTTGGAATCCGTTTGATATTCCTTTTCCGCAAAGCTAAAAACAAGGAAAAACAGAAACTAACACTGGGCTCTAGATTAATATGTTAGTCCCCAAAATAATATAAAATAGCATATTAATGCATATACAATATCCAAAACAGATAATATAATAGCATGTAACAAAAAATTTATAGATACATTGGAGACGTATCAACCACGCAGACCGAAGATCTTAGTCAGGCCCTTGTCCTATCCGACAACCAGTACAGTGCATTCTATGTCGAGGACTCCCAGCCCCCCCCCCCTCGATGGGCAGATGCCTCCCGATTCATATGTGTTCAAATATCACCCGCTGGTTCTCTTTTTGTGCTAGTTGTGCTCGTTGAGCCAATTGCTGCTGCTGCTACTGCTGCCACTGCACTGATGACAGCCACAAAGACAAATAAGGATTGTAGCGGGAACAATATGAAGTTGCAGCCAGTCATGTCCATGTTCGTGCTGAACAAGATGTGTGAGCTCATCTCTACTGGGGTTAGGACTAACAAGGGCTTCAATGAGGCGCACTTTAACAGCATTGTGAAGTAGGTGTCCGAGTTCTATGGCAAGGAGGTGACTGCCACCCAGGCGTACAACAACACCTTAGGAAGTGGAGAGCTCAATGGATCCAAGTGTCCAAGCTTAGAGACCTTAGCGGTGCCTCATGGGATCATAACACTTGCTCGCTCGTTCTAGAGGCATAGCACTAAACCGGCCATGTCGCGGTTAGCTCGCTGCCCCCTGTTCTTCACACTGACTAGCCTAGGCGGTAATATAGCTTCTACTATCAGGGTGTATCTATGGTTATTATATGTGTACTAATATTAATTTGGTGCATATAAATAAGGTAACTACAATCTACTGCCATTGAACATGGCCCATTTGGCATATCAATGCAATATGGCATGATTTCTCGCTTGCGTAGACAATTTGTTGCTTGCCATGCCCTGCCTAGACTTCCATTTATGCCCTAGGTGAGGCTTTTGGTCATCACCTAGTGCCTAAGCATGCCTAAGTGCCTCCTAGGCGCTGCCTTTTCCAACCGAGATAGTGCCGAGACACCTCTAGATGTAGCACCTGCATCGATGAAGCCATCCGGAAGGCAAAGGTTGCCTGTGTGCTGAGAAAGGAAGTAACCCTCATTTCCGATCTTTGCAGACTTCAAATTTCTGGAGACATGATCAAGTGGACATTACAAGTCGGCAACATATGAGTGGAACAGGTTGATACTGCCACCGTATAAAGCAAGGAATTTGACACGGCAATTAGTGCACTTATTGCCAGTGTAGCAGGCCTGGCACCAAACATGTTTGAGAGGTCCACTACAGTCGAGGAGATTAATGTAGATGGCACCAAGTACTCCGCCTACGACTTGGCGTAGTGTGTACAAGAGTTTGATGCATGTAGAGTGTGGAGGCTGTCTCGATGATTTGTGGTCTGCCAGCAGTTTGATTGGATGGTCAGGTCAGAGGTCTGCTTCACCGTGGTGCAGCTACTAGTTTCACCTTTACAAGTTTTTCAATGGCGAGCCAATGCAGACTATTGCCACATTCTCCTCCAACACACGCAAAGGTAAGTTGCTAACACAAGGAAATACTGAATACTACTAATTCTTATAAGCTAAAGTTTTCATTTTGAATAATACTGTATGAATGTATGTAGATGAAAAGAAGAAGGAGATATGCCCTAGGGGCAATCATGTATGATGATATTTCCTATGTGTTTATGAATAAAGATAGTCCTTGGACATTATCAATGATGTGTATCAGCAAGTACGTGACTTGTTTATGGGACTATGCATTGTATGATGAACGTTCTAAAAGGTCCCTAGTCGAAAGGGTTGTGTGGACGCGTAGCCAACTAGACTAGCATATGACACGGTCGATGGCTTGGTCTCACTAGCCATGAAGCATTGGATGCTAACCGGATAATATGGACTCAGAAGGATCTGGTCGGATTCGACGTAGCCGGATCCGAGTTGAGATAAGGTCCGAGTCGGACAGACCGAACTATGAGACGCAGCGACATGTCATCTGTGAGTCTCTAGTACAACATACATTCTATGTCCTAAGACCTGAGCTGGTGCATGTACTTGGGATGGTGACAGACTTGCTTTGGGCCAACCAAACGCTCCGTGACTGGGTAGTTACAAAGGTTGGTTTCGGGCTAGTCCAAACCCATGCTGTGAGGCATGGTCGAGCAAGATGGGATTTGCCCCTCCGATCAGGAGAGATATACTCTGGGGCCCTCGTGTGATCCGACCATGATAAGCATGGCCATGCGACAAGGATTGTTAGATAATCTGGTTTGTGGTCGGCATCACTGGAACGAGAAAGAGGTCGGGCTAGCACAAGGATGACAGACTCGCCTTGAGCCCGACAACATATATCCTGTGGCAAAAGGAATGGAAGTATGATGTACAGGTTCACCTAACCAACTTCACGGCGTGCTTGGTGCTTGGCATGCCTGGCTAGGGGCCGCTACCAACCATGAAGTTCGGAGGTGATCCGAACTACGACCAAGCCGGCTTGAACCTAAGGGGTCGCGCGCTTAAGGAAGGAGCCTACAAGATCGGAGCCAAGGACACTGGTCGGCTGCGATCCGAGCTGTGTTCGGATTCTGGCTGAGTAGACTTATGGGCTTTAGGGTCCGTGCGAGGCCCAAGTGTTAAGCCCATGACATGCGCCTATATAAAGTGGAGTTTCCACACACTCATGCGATTGATCGCTTCGGCGCTATCACTAGGGTTTGCATGTGTTGTGAATAGCCACCTCCACTCGTCGTCGATTGTGTGATCGGACCTAGCAGTCCGTCGCACAATGTTCCTCCTACACGCGCATATACCGTTAGAGGCGGTGCAGTTGCACTGCTCCGCGCGAACCTGTACGTGGGAACCAACCACTGGCTGTTCGAGGGAGATCGGAAGAGGAGGAGACGAGTCACGCGGACGCGCTGCCCCAACTCTTCTTCTGCTGCACGGCACTGCGCGTCTAGTGGTAACGATCTATGATCCATCTCCCCTAGCATGTTCTTTGTTGTTCTGCCCGTAGGAAAATTTTAATTTGCAGTCGACGCACCCTACCATAGAACCCAAGAACAAAAGAAGAAGATAATTTTTGGCGTGGTTGCCTCTCTACTAGTGGTCATCCTGGCACTCCTCGCCTGGTTTATTTTGTGGAAGAAAACAAGGTCATCACAAAAGGATTATTTAGGTAAGGGTGTCAACGTACCAACTTACTAGGAGAGGTCGAACTATTTATTAGCTGAGGGGGCCAATGCCTGCTCAGCTAAGGCCGTGACTTCTCCAGTAATGTTCGCGGGATAGACAATCGTGTTAGGAGAGGCCACCTATGCCCTACCATAGTGCCGAGACACCTCCAGATGCAGCACCTACATCGATGAAGCCATATAGCAGTCAAAGGTTGCTTGTGTGCTGGAAGTAACCGTCATTTTTAATCTTTGCGGACTTCAAATTTCTAGCGACATGATCAAGTGGACATCGCACGTCGACACCATATCAGTGGAACGGGTTGATACTACCACTATGCAAAGCAAGGCATTTGACATGGGAATCAGTGCACTTATTGCTAGTGTAGCAAGCCTAGCAACAAACACGTTTGAGAGGTTAGCCACTTCAGTTGAGGAGATAAACGTAGATGGCACCAAGTACTCCACATATGGCTTGGTAAGAGTATGAACATACCAACTTACTAGGACAGGTTGAGGTATTTATTAGATGAGGGGGCCAGTGCCCCCCCCATGTTTGAACCAATTATTGAAGAATTTATTTATGGGAGGGCTTATATGGGGGAAAATTAGCCTTTGCCCTCACCCCTACAAATTCCTTCTAGCTGCTCCACTGCATACTAATATATAATTTATTAAAAGAACATATCAAGAAGTTTAATTTTAGACTCATATTCCGTCTTCAACTCTCCCCCAACATATTTCGCCTCAGTCCATTTTTAATCATTGCTTCAAGAATATTCTACTCTTCATCTTATTATTCTAGTCTCCTGGATTCCATACCATGGATTTATTTTGAATGTGCAAGTGATCAACCAAGAACTAAGACTCCCATCACTGGCACTGAAAAGTCCCTTGGTGCTCCAAGACCGACCCACACTACTCCTTCTTTGGGTACTGATGACCCACAAGTATAGGGGATTGCAATAGAATTATTGGGTAGTATTTCACCCCAAATTATTGATTAAACACAAGGGGAGCCATATTTAGAAGACTTAGTAGTTGAGTTGTCAATTCAACCACACTTAAGAAATAACTTTCTTGCAACAATTTATTAGTAGCACAGTAATATGATAGCAGTAGTGATGGAGTAACAGTAACATTAGCGGAAATAGTAACAAGTTTGTAACGAGCAAAGCAGTAGTGAATTTAACCATAAAAATAGCATAAAAGCATAGGTATGGCATAACTATGGGGTGTTTAGATGAGATTCAATATGCAAAGGTCATAACCTAGAGCGATAACAAACTAGCTCCAATTCATCAATCATATTTAGACATGTGTTCCGTATATAGTCATTCGTGCAAGCGATAAGAACTTGCATAACATCTTTTGTCCTACTTCCCGTGGCAGCAGGGTCCTAATGGAAACTAATGGTAATTAAGATAATCCTTTTAATATAGAAACGGAACAAAGCGTTAACACATAGTGAATACATGTAATCCTCAAATTAATGTCATCCCCGTAGAGTATCCCAACTGTTGTCACTTTGTGGTCTAGGGTTCAGAATGATAACAGGTGCATACAACTTGCAGGTATAATCAAGAACACAAATATATTCATAAAAACATAATATGTTTAGATATAAAATCACGGCACTCGCGCCCTAGTGACAAGCATTAAGCATAGCAAAGTCATAGGCATTGCCTACTCACAACTAACAATGCTTGTTCTTCATGTTGGGGAACGTAGTAATTTCAAAAAAATTCCTACGCACACGCAAGATCATGGTGATGCATAGCAATGAGAGGGGAGAGTGTTGTCCACGTACCCTCGTAGACCGAAAGTGGAAACGTTAGCACAACGCGGTTGATGTAGTCGTACGTCTTCACGATCTGACCGATCAAGTACCGAACGTACGCCACCTCCGAGTTCAGCACATGTTCAGCCCGATAACGTCCCTCGAACTCTGATCCAGCCGAGTGTTGAGGGAGAGTTTCGTCAGCACAATGGCGTGGTGACGATGTTGATGTTCTACCGACGCAGGGCTTCGCCTAAGCACCGCTACAGTATTATTGAGGTGGACTATGGTGGAGGGGGGCACCGCACACGGCTAAATTAAAGATCAAACAGATCAATTGTTGTCTCTATGGGGTGCCCCCTGCCCCCGTATATAAAGGAGTGGAGGAGGGGGAGGGCCGGCCCTCTCTATTGCGCACCCTAGGGGAATCCTACTCCCACCGGAAGTAGGATTCCTCCTTTCCTAGTAGAACTAGGAGCCCTTCCAAGTAGTAGGAGTAGGAGGGAAGGAAAGGGAAGGGAAAAGGAGAAGGAAGGAAGGGGGCGCCCCCCTCCCTAGTCCAATTCGGACCAGCCCATGGGGTGAGGTGCGGCCACCCTTTGAGGCCTTTCTCTCCTTTCCCGTATGGCCCATTAAGGCCCAATACGAATTCCCGTAACTCCCCGGTACTCTCGAAAATACCCGAATCACTCGGAACCTTTCCGATGTCCGAATATAGTCGTCCAATATATCGATCTTTACGTCTTAACCATTTCGAGACTCCTCGTCATGTCCCCGATCTCATCTGGGACTGCGAACTCCTTTAGGTACATCAAAACATATAAACTCATAATATAACTGTCATTGTAACTTTAAGCGTGCGGACCCTACGGGTTCGAGAACTATGTAGCGTGACCGAGACACGTCTCCGGTCAATAACCAATAGCGGAACCTAGATGCTCATATTGGCTCCTACATATTCTACGAAGATCTTTATCGGTCAAACTGCATAACAACATACATTGTTCCCTTTGTCATCGGTATGTTACTTGCCCGAGATTCGATCATCGGTATCTCAATACCTAGTTCAATCTCATTACCGGCAAGTCTCTTTACTCGTTCCGTAACACATCATCCCACAACTAACTCATTAGTTGCAATGCTTGCAAGTCTTAAGTGATGTGCATTTCCGAGAGGGCCCAGAGATACCTCTCCGACAATCGGAGTGACAAATCCTAATCTCGAAATACGCCAACCCAACAAGTACCTTCGGAGACACCTATAGAGCACCTTTATAATCACCCAGTTACGTTGTGACGTTTGGTGGCACACAAAGTGTTCCTCCGGCAAATGGGAGTTGCATAATCTCATAGTCATAGGAACATGTATAAGTCATGAAGAAAGCAATAGCAACAAACTAAAAAATCAAGTGCTAAGTTAACGGAATGGGTCAAGTCAATCACATCATTCTCCTAATGATGTGATCCCGTTAATCAAATGACAACTCATGTCTATGGTTAGGAAACATAACCATCTTTGATCAACAAGCTAGTTAAGTAGAGGCATAATAGTGACACATGTATTATGTTTCCGGTTAATACAATTCTAGCATGAATAATAAACATTTATCATGATAGAAGGAAATAAATAATAACTTTATTATTGCCTCTAGGGCATATTTCCTTCAGTCTCCCACTTGCACTAGAGTCAATAATCTAGTTCACATCGCCATGTGATTTAACATCAATAGTTCACATCACCATGTGATTAACACCCATAGTTGACATCGTCATGTGATCAACACCCGAAGGGTTTACTAGAGCCAATAATCTAGTTCACATTGCTATATGATTAATACCCAAAGATTACTAAGGTTTGATCATGTTTTGCTTGTGAGGGAAGTTTAGTCAACGGGTCTGCCACATTCAGATCCGTATGTATTTTGCAAATTTCTATGTCAACAATGCTCTGTACGGAGCTACTCTAGCTAATTGCTCCCACTTTCAATATGTATCCAGATTGAGACTTAGAGTCATCTGGATCAGTGTGAAAACTTGCATCAACATAACCCTTTACGAAGAACCTTTTTGTCACCTCCATAATTGAGACATATATCCTTATTCCACTAAGGATAATTTTTACCGATGTCCAGTGATCTACTCCTAGATCACTATTGTACCCCTTGCCAAAATAGTGTAGGGTATACAATAGATCTAGTACATAGCATGGCATATTTTATAGAACCTATGGCCAAGGCATAGGGAATAACTTTCATTCTCTTTCTATCTTCTGCCGTGGTCGGGCTTTGAGTCTTACTCAGTTTCACACCTTGTAACACATGCAAGAACTCTTTCTTTGACTGTTCCATTTTGAACTACTTCAAAATCTTGTTAAGATATGTACTCATTGAAAAACTTATCAAGCGTCTTGATCTATCTCTATAGATCTTGATGCTCAATATATAAGCAGCTTAACCGAGGTCTTTCTTTGAAAAACTCCTTTCAAACACTCCTTTATGCTTTGCAGAATAATTCTACATTATCTCCGATCAACAATATGTCATTCACATATACTTCTCAGAAATGATGTAGTGCTCCCACTCACTTTCTTGTAAATACAGGCTTCACCGCAAGTCTGTATAAAACTATATGCTTTGATCAACTTATCAAAGCGTATATTCCAACTCCGAGATGCTTGCACCAGTCCATAGATGGATCGCTGAAGCATGCATATTTTGTTAGCACCTTTAGGATAGACAAAACTTTCTTGTTGCATCATATACAACTCTTCTTTAATAAATACATTAAGGAATGTAGTTTTGTTTATCTATTTGCCAGATTTCATAAAATGTGGTAATTGCTAACATGATTCGGACAGACTTAATCATAGATACGAGTGAGAAACTCTCATCGTAGTTAACACCATGAACTTGTCGAAAACCTTTTGCGACAATTCTAGCTTTGTAGATAGTAACACTACTATCAGCGTCTGTCTTCCTCTTGAAGATCCATTTAATCTCAATGGCTCGCCGATCTTTGGGCAAGTCAATCAAAGTGCATACTTTGTTCTTATACATGGATCTCATCTCAGATTTCATGGCCTCAAGCCATTTCGTGGAATCTGGGCTCATCATCGCTTCCTCATAGTTCGTAGGTTCATCATGGTCAAGTAACATGACCTGCAGAACAGGATTACCGTACCACTCTGGTGCGGATCTCACTCTGGTTTACCTACGAGGTTCGGTAGTAACTTGATCTGAAGTTACATGATCATCATCATTAGCTTCCTCACTAATTGATGTAGTAGTCACAGGAACAGATTTCTGTGATGAACTACTTTCCAATAAGGGAGCAGGTACAGTTACCTCATCAAGTTCTACTTTCCTCCCACTCACTTCTTTCGAGAGAAACTCCTTCTCTAGAAAGGACCCATTCTCAGCAATGAATATCTTGCCTTCGGATCTGTGATAGAAGGTGTACCCTGATGAAGCTATGTACCTAGGGTAGGGTCATGGACCTGTCCGACATACCCTCCCCAAGGACATCTCTACAAAGAATCAGAAGCAGTCGAAGAGAAACCATCGTCCACTCGACAATGAAGATGTGCTCACTCGACTACCTTGAAGACACTCGACCACCAGAAGATGAGAAGCCCTCCACTCTGCAACGGTTGTGACTTAAACCATAGCTTTATGGGCAATTATAACACTTTATTGTAGACGTTACCAGTAACGCCCCACCTTTATGAACATTGAACCCTGTGTAACGGAGGGGAGCTGGGGTCCTAGCGCACTCTATATAAGCCACCCCCTCCTCTGGGACAGGGGTTCGCACTTTCTGTAATTCACACACATATATTCACTCGACTGCCTCAGGGCTCCGAGACGTAGGGCTGTTACTTCCTCCCAGAAGGGCATGAACTCGTAAACTCGTGTGTACAACTCCTCCATAGCTAGGATCTTGCCTCTACATTCCTACCCCCCCTATTCTACTGTTAGTCTTAGGACCACGACAGTTGGCGCCCACCGCGGGGCAGGTGTCTTAGCGACTTATTGGAGAAGTTGCAATTTTTCCGATCCCCTTCATCATGGTTCCAGGCGGAGGTTTGGCTGAGGGCCGCGAGATCCATCTCGGCGCGCTCGTGTTTGTCGCCGACGACTCCGCTTGGCTCCAGGAGGCACCACTTGACACCGACGCGCTCCCCGCCCGCGGGGCGGTGCACTTTCGCGCGTGTGTCCGCGACGTCCTCCTGCGGCAACCGTCGACCCAGTACCAGTCGACTCCAGCAGCTTTCCCCCTCCCTGCGACCCACCGGAGCAAGCGCACCGGTCGGTCGAGGCTTCAGCGGTGGGTGAAGCATGAGGTGGCCCGCCAATGGGCCACCCCTCAAGTCGCGACGATCGAGCCTGATGAATCTCTCTACGGCCTATTCGATCTGTCGACTGGCTCCGTAGAGACCGCATCCGAGTGCGACAACTGCGACCCAACGGCTGAAGTTCTGATGGTCAATGGACCATGTAGCCCTCCTGGCTTCAACCCTGAAGACGGAGGCGACGGGAACGACGATCCGTCATGCGCTCACGAGGAGTACCTGTGGGGACCCCGACTCATAAGTCGTGATCACCGAATGCACGTGTACAGTGATCCCAGAGATCAATGCTCACTGAACACACAGAAGCTGAATAACAAGAGTCTTACATCCATACATACCGTCTTACATAAATTATGACCATTATGGTCCAGTCTTGAGTATAACTTTGCAGCAGAAATCTTCGTCGATAACTTGGACCCATGCCATCTGCCTTAACCCTACAGGCATTCTGACTGGGAAGCGTCCTAGCTCGCATGTTCGTCACCGAAGTATTCTTCTTCATATCATATTCTTTCATGCCTGGCCAATAAAATAACAAGTGGCAAGCCAATGAGTACTTTGAATGTACTGCAAGCAACCCATGTTTTGGTTCAAGATACAACAATGCATGATATAGGTAAATTTTTGCGGAAAGCTAGTTTTGAGTGCAATGACATGTTCAACAACTTGTAATACATGCATCAGGAGAATTCAATTAACCATGAGGACAGGTTACAGATATCGACATAAATAGAGTGGGCATCAACCCAACTCAATCATGTCAAGTCCTTTGACTTGACCCAAGTAGTTCTTCCCACACAGACACACTGGTTTGTAAACAAGTGGACGTAGCCCAAGAGCGGTTACCCAACTGTCCTTGACCGTGGACATGGCTATTCGAATAGTTTTACACTCTGCAGAGGTTGCACACTTTACCCACAAGATCCGGGGAACTTCCGTGTCATCCACGACCCGCGGTACCTCAAGTACCCGGGGTAAGCACACGATCACTATCTTTCCCTAGACGACACTAACATGGAGTCCACTCGTTGTTCCGTATCCTCACGATGTACATCATACGAGACTCACTCGAGATCGTAACATCCGAGAGGGGACACAACGGTGTATCTGGTGCCCTGTGAAAACAGTCATGGCCGCCCTACCTGGCACGACCCCGTCCCGAGAGAGCGCACCAACAACTCTCTCGTCACTAGTAATGCGGGCTCCAAGCTAGTATCGTCCTAGGTAATCAATAATGCCCTTTCCCATACAAGGGTAGAGTGGTTGCGCATGTAAGGTTGGAATAACGGTCGCAACTTAAACCAATCCGTTTTGAAAAACAACACACACACTTGCCTCGGTACACCACTTCGTCATCAAGTGGTTACCCAACTCATCATCTCCCTCGGGCATAAGTGGCACCCGACGGGGTTTTCAAAAGTCCTTTGAAAAATACTTTGTCTCCATCACCATGCATATTCCCGTCCCTTTTTGCGTAGCAACTACTTTAGCATCCTATCTACTTCCACCGGCATAACCCTCATAAGGAGGTAGGGTCATGCAGAATGCAAGTATCAACGAGGAAGTAACAGAGGCAACCCATCAAAGTGGTTACCTCCTCATCATGATTCCGTTGCAACAACAATATGGTGCTATATGACATGCATAAAAAGGGTTTCATAGACATGGTCAAAGGGCTGCTTGCCTGTTTTAACAAAGTCTTCGAGGTCTTCAAATATCTCTGGTCCAACTCCGAGCATTTCGTCTACTTCGTCAACTATCGTCGAAAGCAACCACAATAAGCAACACAACAAGGTAGAAAATAAAAGTGCTCTAAAAATGTGACTTGGACTTTTCTAGGATACCTCTGGTCATATGAGGAATGACCAAAGTGATTTCAATGGAATTGGATAAGTGAATATTTTTAAACGTTTTGATATGATGGAATCAAGGGGTTTATGGATTTGCAAGAAGTGTACAAAAACATATTTTTGAAAAATGAGAAAAGGTACCCATTTAACAAATCATGATTTTAGAAGCATCTGGGAGTTGGTTTCACTGGATTTGGAGTTCAAATGAATTTCCTATGAATTTGCAAAGTTGACAAATATGAAGAAATGGCTCGTTATTTATGTGGGACAGAAAGTATTAATAAAAATGTTCATAAGCTAAGTTATGAACTTAGAAGCATCTAGGAATTTGAATCATGGCATTTGGATCAAATTTGAGCTCTCTGTGATTTTCTAAAGTTTATGACAGAAATGGAAAAATGAGATTTGATAATTATTTGTGAAATAGATACTTGTGGAAAAATGTGCAAATAGCACCATGAGATAGGGCATGATTTTAGAAACTACTAGAAATTTGAATCATCAAATTTGGAGGTAATATGAATATTTGGGAGATTTTACAAATTACCTGGGAAAAGAAAATAAGAAAAAGACTATACCCTTATTCTGCGCACTGGGCGAGAGATAGGCATGGGCCGGCCCAGCTGCACGGCTGCGCGCGGGCGGTCGACGCAGGAGGCGTACTCGGGGGAAATACGCCTTCCCCGAGCGAACGCGTCAGTGGGCAGAGCCCGTGTCCACTTAACGAGGCGGGGCCCTCCTGTCAGGTTCGTTCTCCACCTCCCGAGCGGGTGTGACAGGAGACAGAGGAGGCTCTCGACGCCGGTCGCCGGTGCTACAGGGCGTCTCCGGCGATGTTCTGCCCACTGGCGTGCTCAGGGGACCCGGTCGCGTCCAACCGTGGGTGGCACGGTCGCCCAGGGGCACCGGGTCGAGCAAGGCGTCGACCGCGGCGGACGAGGCTGACGGTGGTGATGCAGCTCGACAGAACAGCCACGGGGAGGAGGAGGAGAAGCACGGGAGGGGCTTGCGGTGACGGTGTAGGTGCTCTAGTGCGGTCTAGAGGGGAGGAGGAGGAGTGGTGGGTGCGAATTTAGGCGGAGGCCGACGGCAAGGCTCCAGCCATGGTGGCGGATGGAGAGCGCGAGGAGGGGAGTGGGTTGGTCCAGGGGGTCGCTGGGAGGGAGAGAGAGCGAAGGAGATCCATAGGGGGCCTAGGGCGGCTTTATATAGCCGACCCGTGGCTCACCGTGGTCCAGTGCACCGGCGAGGCTGTTGCTGTTACTGCAGGTCACGGGGGCTCATGTGGGCGTGTCCGAGGCGTTAGTGGAGGAGGTCTACGACCAGGGGAAGGGAGAGAAGGAGCGGGGAAGTGCCAGGGCATCGCGCGTGTGAGGCTGCCCATTGGAGCGCTCGGGTGGCCGGTGCGCGTCCGAGAGGAGGCAGGAGGAGGGAGAAGGAGGAGGGGTACCATGCCGTGGCATGTTGAGGACGCCGAGGAGCATCGTCGGGCGCGCTGGGGAGGCCCGAGGTGGCCGAAGGTGCTTGGCAGGGGGCGGCTACAGTGCGGGAGCGCACTATAGCACGCTCCAGAGCGCCCAAATGGCATGCCATGGCATTTTATATGCCTTGTGGGTGCGGCCACTAATTTCTGGTAGCTCTAGGAGGGAGTAAAGAAAGGGGAGGAAGCATTGGATGCCATGGAGGGCCACTGGAATGAGGAGGGAGGTGAGAAAGGAGAAGAATGCTGCTGTCCAGAAGGGTAAATGGGGGTGTTTCACCCCTCAATTATTGAGCTGAGGCCAGGGACGAGTTACTGGAGATAGGAGAAGACTAGGAGGAGATGTGGTAAAAAGTTGAGCTCAAGGAGAATAGTGTAAGTGGTCAAAATGGTGATATTTTAAAAATGATAGAAGGTGTTTGATGCAAATTTGGGCAAGCAAATTAACTCCACTTGACATGAGAATTAACAGGATCAAGTGTCACACATAATTGAGGTTGACCACCAAGTTTGAGTCCATTTTGAGAAAGTTGCCAATGCAACTTTTGTAAACCCTAGAAATCAGCAGAAATGGCTTTACCAAGATTTAGTCATGCAAATCTATTCTCCTTGATGCACCACTTGGTGTAGTGTCATCATTTGAGGATTTGAACATGTCCACAAAAATTCAGATCAAAAGGACACACTTGGCAATGTACAGTTGTTCAAATTTGGTTCTGGACAGAAAGGGTTTTGGGGTACTTTGATCAAGATAACATTCTCTCCAACTTGTGCCATTTGGTCTAGATGCATTATTACACCATTTGAGCATGTGCACCAAGTTTGAGAGCATTTGGACATGTTTGACAGTGCAAAAATGTTCAAACTTGAAAAAGGACAGAAGTGGTTTTGAGAGGGTTTCATGGGGTTATACTATTCTCCATGACATGGTACTTGGCAAGATCATCAAAAATGTCATATGTGACATGCTAGAATTTTCTTGGATTTTTATGAAAATATTTCCTGTAGAAATATTTCAAATCATTGAAATGAGCAGAAATGGTTTTGGGAGGTTTTGTCCAATAGTTTGATCATGACCATGTGTTGAAACTCATATATATGGAAAATATATGTCCATTGAGTCTCCCTAATTTTTCTCAAATATTTTTAAAGATTTAAAATAATTTAAACCTATTAAAGACCTTTTTTGGCCTTCAGAAAACGCCTTTAAATAAAATAGGAAAATAACATTTAAAATTATATTTTTGTGGTTTCTGGGTATCCTATATCTAATAGGAGTCAAGAATATTTTTAGAAAGATTTTTACTGCCCTTAATTAAGTACTTGTAGTGCAAACCTCAATTCAGGGGTTTTTGGAAAACTAATTTTTTGAAAATACTATTTGGCCAAATTATTTTTGTAAGAAATTATTTTTATGTCCTATACACATGGCATGATCATTGGTTCAAGAGTTTGGAGCAAGGAGATGAAGTATAGGAGTTGGAGGATTTATTTGATTTTTAGAGCACTTGCAAACAACAGACAAAATCCAAACAAGGCAAGGTCCAAAACACTCAAAAGTTTGTGTCAAACCACATTTTATCATGATTTATTAGCTTAAGTGTTATGGCATGAAAATCAGGGTGTGAGAGTACCGCCCCGAACCCCTCTCCTCGCAGCAGAGGGAGGAATTTTGCCGCCGGAACATGGATGCATTGCATGCTCCTATAGTTGGAGAAACCCCTGAGGCCCGGGCCTTGGAGCAGGCGCGCTTGGCCAACTTGGCTGAGCCCACTCGGCTGGAGAACCTCCAGCGCGCACTCGACGATCGCGCTCGACAGCGCGCTCCCGAATCCAGTCGATGCCAGCTTTTTCCTCCTCCGACTCAGGTATACCGAACCCCGATCCAAAATCTAGCTGCTGCTGCCCGGATAGCGGAGTCGATCCAACCCTCCCAGTCATAAGCTGGTCGAGGTTTGGTGCAGATCCGAGCCTTGCTCCGGGTGGCGGGAGAGCAGAATACAGTTGTATCTCCGTCGCGGGATAGGATCCACAGCAGATCTATGATGGCAGACACAGTTCAGTCGGCCCATAGCCCAGGATCGCCTCCGAGGCGTGAGGGATGTGGGGATCGACGAGATCAGTACAGTAACCGGGAGCACTATGATCGCCGAGTCGATCGTGATGATCGTCGTCGAGTGTCCACGCCTCCCCCGAGGAGCGGGTCGTACGTGCCTCGGCAGCATGAAGACAGATGCCCTCACGGTGTTGGGCGAGGTATTCCAATTGACCCCAGGGAGCCAGGCTTTGATGCGAGATCTATTCTCATGCAGGGCTTGGTCGACAGAAACAGAGCTCACCGAGAGGGCCATGATGGAGGTCCACAAACCAGCAACAGGGTGCATGTCTCTGGTCCAGAGTGCTTCAGCAGAGCTATCAGAGCTGCGGTGATTCCCCCCAACTTCAGGTTGGCGTCTGGAGTTAGTAAGTTCACCGGAGAGTCCAAGCCTGACACTTGGCTTGAAGACTACCGAGTGGCTGTCCAGATTTGTGGCGGCAATGATGAAGTGGCCATGAAACACCTTCCTCTGATGTTGGAGGGCTCAGCTAGAGCATGGCTGAATCAGTTAGCGCCTGGCAGCATCTATACTTGGGAAGATCTCGCCCAAGTGTTTGTCAGAACATTCGAGGGCACTTGCAAACGACCGGCAGGTTTGACAGAGTTACAGTGTTGTGTTCAGAAGCCGAATGAAACTTTGAGGGATTATATCCAGAGGTGGATCACCCTACACCACACGGTAGAAGATGTGTCAGATCATCAGGCAATTTGTGCCTTTAAGGAAGACGTGAGGTATAAGGAGTTGAATATGAAATTCGGACGGACAGGAAATATGACTCTAGCTCGGATGATGGAAATTGCCACCAAGTATATCAATGGTGAAGAAGAAGAGCGACTCCGGAGCGGCAAGCACAAAGCAGTCGCCCACGAAGCCGGAGGAGGAAACTCCAGTCGGAAACAAAAGCGCAAGGCCGAGCCAGCTGCTCCGGGTGAAGCCTTAGCTGTGGTTCATGTTGGGAAACTTAGTAATTTCGAAAATTTCCTACGCACACGCAAGATCATGGTGATGCATAGCAACGAGATAGGAGAGTGTTGTCTACGTACCCTCGTAGACCGAAGCGGAAGCGTTGACGCAACATAGAGGAAGTAGTCGGACGTCTTCCCAATCCAACCGATCCAAGCACCGTTACTCCGGCACCTCCGAGTTCTTGGCACACGTTCAGCTCGATGACGCTCCCCGAGCTCCGATCCAGCAAAGCTTCGGGGAGGAGTTCTGTCAGCACGACGGCGTGGTGACGATCTTGATGTTCAACCGTCGCAGGGCTTCGCCTAAGCACTGCTACAATATTATCGAGGATTATGGTGGAAGGGGGCATCGCACACGGTTAAGAATATGATCACGTGGATCAACTTGTGTGTCTATGGGGTGCCTCCTGCCCCCGTATATAAAGGAGTGGAGGAGGGAAGGGCTGGCCCTCTCTATAGCGCGCCCTAGGGGAGTCCTACTCCCACCGGGAGTAGGATTCCCCCTTTCCTAGTCCAACTAGGAGTCCTTCCATGTAGTAGGAGTAGGAGACAAGGAAGGGGAAGGGAGAAGGGAAGGAAGGAGGGGGCGCAGCCCCTCCCCCTAGTCCAATTCGAACTAGGCCTTGGGGGGCGCACGGCCTGCCCTAGGCAGCCCCTCTCTCTTTCCCATATTTCCCAATAAGGCCCAATACTTCTCCCCCTGTATTTCCGTAACTCCCCGGTACTCCGAAAAATACCCGAATCACTCGAAACCTTTCCGATGTCCAAATATAGTCGTCCAATATATCGATCTTTACGTCTTGACCATTTCGAGACTCCTCGTCATGTCCCCGATCTCATCCAGGACTCCGAACTCCTTCGGTACATCAAAACTCATAAACTCATAATATAACTGTCATCGAAACCTTAAGCGTGCGGACCCTATGGTTCGAGAACAATGTAGACATGACCGAGACACGTCTCCGGTCAATAACCAATAGAGGGACCTGGATGCCCATATTGGCTCCTACATATTCTACGAAGATCTTTATTGGTCAGACCGCATAACAACATACGTTGTTCCCTTTGTCATCGGTATGTTACTTACCTGAGATTCGATCGTCGGTATCCAATACCTAGTTCAATCTCGTTACCGGCAAGTCTCTTTCCTCGTTCTGTAATACATCATCCCGCAACTAACTCATTAGTTTCAATGCTTGCAAGGCTTAAGTGATGTGCATTACCGAGAGGGCCCAGAGATACCTCTCCGACATTCGGAGTGACAAATCCTAATCTCGAAATACGCCAACCCAACACGTACCTTTGGAGACACCTGTAGAGCTCCTTTATAATCACCCAGTTACGTTGTGACGTTTGGTAGCACACAAAGTGTTCCTCCGGCAAACGGGAGTTGCATAATCTCATAGTCATAGGAACATGTATAAGTCATGAAGAAAGCAATAGCAACATACTAAACGATCGGGTGCTAAGCTAATGGGATGGGTCATTTCAATCAGATCATTCAACTAATGATGTGATCCCGTTAATCAAATAACAACTCTTTGTTCATGGTTAGGAAACATAACCATCTTTGATTAACGAGCTAGTCAAGTAGAGGCATACTAGTGACACTCTGTTTGTCTATGTATTCACACATGTATTATGTTTCTGGTTAATACAATTCTAGCATGAATAATAAACATTTATCATGATATAAGGAAATAAATAATAACTTTATTATTGCCTCTAGGGCATATTTCCTTCAGTCTACCACTTGCACTAGAGTCAATAATCTAGATCACATCGCCATGTGATTTAACATCAATAGTTCACAACTTTATGTGATTGGTTCACATCTCCATGTGACTAACACCCAAAGGGTTTACTAGATTCAATAATCTAGTTCACATCGATATGTGATTAAGACCCAAAAAGTGATCATGTTTTGCTTGTGAGAGAAGTTTAGTCAACGGGTCTGCCACATTCAGATCCGCATGTATTTTGCAAATTTCTATGTCAACAATGCTCTGCATGGAGCTACTCTAGCTAATTGCTCCCACTTTCAATATGTATCCAGATTGAGACTTAGAGTCATCTGGATCAGTGTCAAAACTTGAACTGACGTAACCCTTTACGACGAACCTTTTGTCACCTCTGTAATAGAGAAACATATCCTTATTCCAGTAAGGATAATTTTGACTGCTGTCCATTGATCTACTCCTAGATCACTATTGTACTCTCTCTCTTAACACAGTGTATGGTATACAATAGATCTGGTACACAGCATGGCATACTTTATAGAACCTATGACTGAGGCATAGGGAATGACTTCCATTCTCTTTCTATCTTCTGCCGTGGTCGGGCTTTGAGTCTTACTCAACTTCACACCTTGTAACACAGGAAAGAAACTTTTTCTTTGACTGTTCCATTTTGAACTACTTCAAAATCTTGTCAAGGTATGTACTCATTGAAAAAACTTATCAAGCATCTTGATCTATCTCTATAGATCTTGATGCTCAATATGTAAGCAGCTTCATCGAGGTCTTTCTTTGAAAAACTCCTTTCAAACACTCCTTTATGCTTTGCAGAATAATTCTACATTATTTCCGATCAACAATATGTCATTCACATATACTTATCAGAAATGTTGTAGTGCTCCCACTCACTTTCTTGTAAATACAGGTTTCACCGCAAGTCTGTATAAAACTATATGCTTTGATCATCTTATCAAAGCGTATATTCCAACTCCGAGATGCTTGCCCCAGTCCATAAATGGATCACTGGAGCTTGCATATTTTGTTAGCACCTTTAGGATTGACAAAACCATCTTGTTGCATCACATACAACTCTTCTTTAATAAATCCATTAAGGAATGCTGTTTTGTTTATCCATTTGCCAGATTTCATAAAATGCGGCAATTGCTAACATGATTCGGACAGACTTAAGCATAGATACGAGTGAGAAACTCTCATCGTAGTCAACACCTTGAACTTGTCGAAAACCTTTTGCGACAATTCTAGCTTTGTAGATAGTAACACTACTATCCGTGTCCGTCTTCCTCTTGAAGATCCATTTATTATCAATGGCTTGCCGATCCTCGGGCAAGTCCACCAAAGTCCACACTTTGTTCTCATACATGGATCCTATCTTAGATTTCATGGCCACAAGCCATTTTGCGGAATCTGGGCTCATCATCGCTTCCTCAAAGTTCATAGGTTCATCATGGTCAAGTAACATGACCTCCAGAATAGGATTACCGTACCACTCTGGTGCGGATCTCACTCTTGTTTACCTACGAGATTTGGTAGTAACTTGATCTGAAGTTACATGATCATCATCATTAGCTTCCTCACTAATTGGTATAGTAGTCACAGGAACAGATTTCTGTGATGAACTATTTTCCAATAAGGGAGAAGGTACAATTACCTTATCAAGTTTTCTACTTTCCTCCCACTCACTTCTTTCGAGAGAAACTCCTTATCTAGAAAGGATCCATTCTTAGCAACGAATGTCTTGCCTTCGGATCTGTGATAGAAGGTGTACCCAACTGTCTCCTTTTGGTATCCTATGAAGACATATTTCTCCGATTTGAGTTTGAGCTTATCGAGATGAAACTTTTTCACATAAGCATCGCAACTCCAAACTTTAAGAAACGACAGCTTAGGTTTCTTGCCAAACCATAGTTCACACGGTGTCATCTCAACGGATTTAGATGGTGCCCTATTTAACGTGAATGCAACTGTCTCTAATGCATAACCCCAAAACGATAGTGGTAGATCGGTAAGAGACATCATAGATCGCACTATATCTAATAAAGTACGGTTATGACGTTCAGACACACCATTACACTATGGTGTTCCAGGTGGCGTGAGTAGTGAAACTATTTCCCATTGTTTTAATTGAAGGCCAAACTCGTAACTCAAATATTTTACCTCTGCGATCATATCGTAGAAACTTTTATTTTCTTGTCACGATGATTTTCCACTTCACTCTGAAATTCTTTGAACTGTTCAAATGTTTCAGACTTATGTTTCATCAAGTAGATATCCCCATATCTGCTCAAATCATCTGTGAAGGTCAGAAAATAATGATACCTGCTGCAAGCCTTAATATTCATCGGACCACATACATCAGTATGTATGATTTCCAACAAATCTGTTGCTTGCTTCATTGTTCCGGAGAATGGCGTTTTAGTCATCTTGCCCATAAGGCATGGTTCACAAGCATCAAGTGATTCATAATCAAGTGATTCCAAAAGCCCATCAGCATGGAGTTTCTTCATGCGCTTTACACCAATATGACCTAAACGGTAGTGCCACAAATAAGTTGCACTATCATTATTAACTTTGCATCTTTTGGCTTCAATATTATGAATATGTGTATCACTACGATCGAGATCCAACAAACCATTTCATTGGTGTGTATAACCATAGAAGGTTTTATTCATGTAAACAGAACAACAATTGTTCTCTAACTTAAATGAATAACCGTATTGCAATAAACATGATCAAATCATATTCATGCTCAACGCAAACACCAAATAACACTTATTTAGGTTCAACACTAATCCTGAAAGTATAGGGAGTGTGCGATGATTATCATATCAATCTTGGAACTATTTCCAACACACATCGTCACTTCACCCTTAACTAGTCTCTGTTCATTCTGCAACTCCCGATTCAAGTTACTAATCTTAGCAACTGAACTAGTATCAAATACTGAGGGGTTGCCATAAACACTAGTAAAGTACACATCAATAATCATGTATATCAAATATACTTATGTTCACTTTGCCATCCTTCTTATCCGCCAATCACTTGGGGTAGTTCCGCTTCCAGTGATCAGTCCCTTTGTAGTAGAAGCACTCAGTCTCAGGCTTAGGTCCAGACTTGGGCTTCTTCACTTGAGCAGCAACTTCCTTGCCGTTCTTCTTGAAGTTCCCCTTCTTCCCTTTGCCCTTTACTTGAAACTAGTGGTCTTGTTAACCATCAACACTTGTTGTTTTTCTTGATTTCTACCTTCGTTGATTTCAGCATCACGAAGAGCATGGGAATTACTTTCGTCATCCCTTGCATATTATAGTTCATCACGAAGTTCTACTAACTTGGCGATGGTGACTAGAGAATTCTATCAATCACTTTTTTATCTGGAAGATTAACTCCCACTTGATTCAAGCGATTGTAGTACCCAGACAATCTGAGCACATGCTCACTGCTTGAGCGATTCTCCTCCATCTTTTAGCTATAGAACTTGTTGGAGACTTCATATTTCTCAACTCGGGTATTTGCTTGAAATATTAACTTCAACTCCTGGAACATCTCATATGGTCCATGACATTCAAAACGTCTTTGAAGTCCCGATTCTAAGCCGTTAAGCATGGTGCACTAAACTATCAAGTAGTCATCATATTGAGCTAGCCAAACGTTCATAATGTCTGCATCTGCTCCTGCAATAGGTCGGTCACCTAGCGGTGCATCAAGGACATAATTCTTCTGTGCAGCAATGAGGATAAACCTCAGATCACGGATCCAATCTGGATCATTGCTACTAACATCTTTCAACACAATTTTTCTCTAGGAACATATCAAAATAAACATATGAAAGCAACAACGCGAGCTATTGATCTACAACATAGATATGCTAATACTACCAGGACTAAGTTCATGATAAATTAAAGTTCAATTAATCATATTACTTAAGAACTCCCACTTAGATAGACATCCGTCTAATCCTCTAAGTGATCACGTGATCCAAATCAACTAAACCATAACCGATCATCACGTAAAATGGAGTAGCTTTCAATGGTGAACATCACTATGTTGATCATATCTACTATATGATTCACGCTCGACCTTTCGGTCTCAGTGTTCCGAGGCCATATCTGCATATGCTAGGCTCGTCAAGTTTAACCTGAGTATTCTGCGTGTGCAAAACTGGCTTGCACCCGTTGTAGATGGACGTAGAGCTTATCACACCCGATCATCACGTGGTGTCTGGGCACGACAAACTTTGTCAACGGTGCATACTCAGGGAGAACACTTTTTATCTTGAAATTTAGTGAGAGATCATCTTATAAAGCTACCGTCGAATCAAGCAAAATAAGATGTATAAAAGATAAACATCACATGCAATCAAAATATGTGACATGATATGGCCATGATCATCTTGCGCCTTTGATCTCCTTCTCCAAAGCATCGTCATGATTTCCATCGTCACCGGCATGACACCATGATCTCCATCATCTTGATCTATATCAATGTCTCATCACATGGTCGTCTCGCCAACAATTGCTCTTGCAACTATTTCTATTGCATAGGATAAAGTAAAGAAATTATTTAGCGCTTGCATCTTATGCAATAGAGAGACATCCATAAGGCTTTTGCCAGTTGCCGATAACTTCAACAAAACATGATCATCTCATACAAAAACTTATATCTCATCACGTTTTGACCATTTCACATCACAACATGCCCTGCAAAAACAAGTTAGACGTCCTCTACTTTGTTGTTGCAAGTTTTACGTGGCTGCTACGGGCTTAGCAAGAACCAATCTTACCTACGCATCAAAACCACAATGATAGTTTGTCAAGTTGGTGCTGTTTTAACCTTCGCAAGGACCGGGCGTAGCCACACTCGGTTCAACTAAAGTTGGAGAAACTGACACCCGCTAGCCACCTGTGTGCAAAGCACGGTGGTAGAACCAGTCTCGCGTAAGCGTACGCGTAATGTCGGTCCGGGCCGCTTCATCCAACAATACCGCCGAACCAAAGTATGACATGCTGGTAAGCAGTATGACTTATATCGCCCACAACTCACTTGTGTTCTACTCGTGCATATAACATCAAAACATAAAAACCTAGGCTCGGATGCCACTGTTGGGAAACGTAGTAATTTCAAAAATTTCCTACGCACACGCAAGATCATGGTGATGCATAGCAATGAGATAGGAGAGTGTTGTCTACGTACCCTCGTAGACCGAAGCGGAAGCATTGACGCAACATAGAGGAAGTAGTCGGACGTCTTCCCAATCCAACCGATCCAAGCACCGTTACTCCGGCACCTCCGAGTTCTTGGCACACGTTCAGCTCGATGACGCTCCCCGGGCTCCGATCCAGCAAAGCTTCGGGGAGGAGTTCCGTCAGCACGACGGCGTGGTGACGATCTTGATGTTCAACCGTCGCAGGGCTTCGCCTAAGCACTGCTACAATATTATCGAGGATTATGGTGGAAGGGGGCACCACACACGGTTAAGAATATGATCACGTGGATCAACTTGTGTGTCTATGGGGTGCCTCCTGCCCCCGTATATAAAGGAGTGGAGGAGGGAAGGGCCGGCCCTCTCTATGGCGCGCCCTAGGGGAGTCCTACTCCCACCGGGAGTAGGATTCCCCCTTTCCTAGTCCAACTAGGAGTCCTTCCATGTAGTAGGAGTAGGAGACAAGGAAGGGGAAGGGAGAAGGGAAGGAAGGAGGGGGCGCAGCCCCTCCCCCTAGTCCAATTCGGACTAGGCCTTGGGGGGCACGCGGCCCGCCCTAGGCAGCCCCTCTCTCTTTCCCGTATGGCCCAATAAGGCCCAATACTTCTCCCCCCTATTCCCGTAACTCCCAGGTACTCCAAAAAATACCCGAATCACTCGGAACCTTTCCGATGTCCGAATATAGTCGTCCAATATATCGATCTTTACGTCTCGACCATTTGGAGACTCCTCGTCATGTCCCCGATCTCATCCGGGACTCCGAACTCCTTCGGTACATCAAAACTCATAAAATCATAATATAACTGTCATCGAAACCTTAAGCGTGCGGACCCTACGGTTCGAGAACAATGTAGACATGACCGAGACACGTCTCCGGTCAATAACCAATAGCGGGACCCGGATGCCCATATTGGCTCCTACATATTCTACGAAGATCTTTATCGGTCAGACCGCATAACAACATACGTTGTTCCCTTTGTCATCGGTATGTTACTTGCCTGAGATTCGATCGTCGGTATCCAATACCTAGTTCAATCTCGTTACCGGCAAGTCTCTTTACTCGTTCCATAATACATCATCCCGCAACTAACTCATTAGTTGCAATGCTTGCAAGGCTTAAGTGATGTGCATTACCGAGAGGGCCCAGAGATACCTCTCCGACATTTGGAGTGACAAATCCTAATCTCGAAAACGCCAACCCAACATGTACCTTTGGAGACACCTGTAGAGCTCCTTTATAATCATCCAGTTACGTTGTGACGTTTGGTAGCACACAAAGTGTTCCTCCGGCAAACGGGAGTTGCATAATCTCATAGTCATAGGAACATGTATAAGTCATGAAGAAAGCAATAGCAACATACTAAACGATCGGGTGCTAAGCTAATGGAATGAGTCATGTCAATCAGATCATTCAACTAATGATGTGATCCCGTTAATCAAATAACAACTCTTTGTTCATGGTTAGGAAACATAACCATCTTTGATTAACGAGCTAGTCAAGTAGAGGCATACTAGTGACACTCTGTTTGTCTATGTATTCACACATGTATTATGTTTCCGGTTAATACAATTCTAGCATGAATAATAAACATTTATCATGATATAAGGAAATAAATAATAACTTTATTATTGCCTCTAGGGCATATTTCCCTCAGTTCAAGGAAAGTTCAAGGGGAAGCCCAAATGGAACCCCAAGAAAGTAAAAGATCAAGATGGGAATGACATGTTGGATTTGCTGTGCCATATCCACACTAAAAAGGATGAAGAAGGCAACTTCATTTACCTGAAGCACACCACTCGGCAGTGTCGCCTCCTAATCCAGCAGTTCCGACAGAAACAACCCAAGGAGAAGGAGAAAGAAGCAGACAAGGCTGAGGATGAGGGTGAGGATGATGATGGTTATCCCCATGTGAATTCCACTCTGATCATTTTTGCTGATGTTGAGAGCAAAATTCGATTGAAAGGTATCAACAGGGAAGTGAACATGGTCGCTCCGGCGACACCCAGTTACTTGAAGTGGTCACAGACTGCCATTACATTCGACCAGTCTGATCATCCAGCGCACATCGCCACCCCTGGGAGGCAAGCACTGGTGGTCGCCCCGGTGTTCGAAGGCACTCGACTGATAAAGGTCCTGATGGACGGTGGAAGTGGTCTGAACATACTGTATGCAAAAACGTTGAAAGGAATGGGCATTCCGATGTCCAGACTCAGTGAAAGCCATATGAGTTTCCATGGGGTCATTCCAGGCAAGAAGGCTGCATCCCTCAGTCAGATTGCACTCGACATGGTTTTCGGTGATTCCAAAAATTACCACAAACAAAAGTTGATGTTTGAAGTTGGGGATTTCCAGAGTGCTTATCATGCAATTCTGGGCAGGCCAGCTTATGCATGATTTATGGCTCGACCATGTTACGTGTACCTCAAACTGAAGATGCCTGGTCCCAGAGGAGTGATCACTATCTCTGGTAATCGGAAGAAGGCAGAAGAGTGCTTCCAGAAGGGCTCAAAGATTGCCGATGCCCAGATGGACGTGGTAGAATTGCAAGAATACCAGAAAAATGCAGATCCGAGTGACTTGCTGCGAGCCAAGAAGCCAGGCACAGATTGAGCATTCCAGCTATCTGGTGAAATGAAGTCGATTCACATTCACCCGACAGATCCCAATGCTGCTCCGACTCACATTTCAACCTCACCCGACTCCAAATAGGAAGAAGCGCTCATCCAGTTCCTCTGTGAGAACTGGGACATCTTTGCATGGAAGCCTTCTGACATGCCGGGTGTTCCCAGGGGACTGGCTGAGCATCGTTTGAGAGTCGACCTGAAGGTGAAACCAGTTAAAGAGCATCTTCAACGGTCCGCCATCCAGAAAAGAAAGGCAATCGGTGAAGAGGTGGCTCGGCTTTTGGCAGCTGAGTTTATCCGAGAGATTTATCACTCCGAGTGGTTAGCCAATGTTGTCATGGTCCCAAAGAAAGACAACTCACTTCGTATGTGTATTGATTTCAAGCATATCAATCGGGCCTGCCCGAAAGATCACTTCCCTCTCCCTCGCATCAATCAGATCGTCGACTCGACTGCAGGGTGCGAGCGTTTGTCCTTTTTGGACGCCTACTCCGGGTACCACTAGATCCGTCTATATGGACCCAATGAAATAAAGACAACTTTTATCACCCTGTTTGGGTGCTTCTATTATGTCACAAGGCCATTCGGTTTGAAGAACGCCGGAGCCACATTCATGCGGATGATTCAGAAGTGCCTGCTCACTCAGATCAGTCAGAATGTGGAAGCATACATGGATGACATTGTGGTCAAGTCACGTAAAGGTTCCAACCTACTGACTGACCTTGCTGAAACCTTTGCCAACCTCAGAAGGTATGATATCAAGCTCAATCCATCAAAGTGCACATTTGGAGTTCCAAGCGGAAAGTTACTTGGTTTTCTTGTTTCCGAACGAGGAATCGACGCTAACCCAGAGAAAGTAGGCGCTATACTCCGAATGAAACGCTATGTGCATGTGCATGATGTCTAGAAGCTTACTGGTTGCTTGGCCGCCCTGAGTCGATTCATTTCTCGCCTAAGTGAAAAGGCGCTTGTCGGTGTCAAAACCAGCAGATCTCGGGTAGGGGGTCCCGAACTGTGCGTCTAGGAGGATGGTAACAGGAGGCAGGGGACACGATGTTTTACCCAGGTTCGAGCCCTCTTGATGGAGGTAAAACCCTACGTCCTGCTTGATTAATATTGATGATATGGGTAGTACAAGAGTAGATCTACCACGAGATTAGAGAGGCTAAACCCTAGAAGCTAGCCTATGGTATGATTGTTGTCCGTCCTACGGACTAAAACCCTCCGGTTTATATAGACACCGGAGAGGGCTAGGGTTACATAGAGTCGGTTACAATGGTAGGAGATCTACATATCCGTATCGCCAAGCTTGCCTTCCACGCCAAGGAAAGTCCCTTCCGGACACGGGACGAAGTCTTCAATCTTGTATCTTCATAGTCCAGGAGTTCGGCCGAAGGTATAGTCTGGCTATCCGGACACCCCCTAATCCAGGACTCCCTCAGTAGCCCCTGAACCAGGCTTCAATGACGACGAGTCCGGCGCGCAGATTGTCTTCGACATTGCAAGGCGGGTTCCTCCTCCAAGTACTTCGTAGAAGATTTTGAACACAAAGGTAGTGTCCGGCTCTGCAAAATAAGTTTCCACATATTGCCATAGAGAGAATAATATTTACACAAATCTATTCTGCTAATGTATTCTGTAGCATGACATCACACCGCGGCCGAGTCTTTATTCGAATCGTTTTACTGTCCCACCTCAGCGCGTTTAGCGAGGTAGTTTCCTTGGCACGTCTTGTCAAAGCAGAGATCGTGTCCCCTCATTCCGGGATTCTCATCAATATGGGCGTGGGTAACCCAACCGTTCCCGTTGATATGTTTTCTCGATCAAAGGCGAGTCCCAAACGGTCACGTGGAGGGCCCTTGGTATTCAACCTCTTATAAAGAGACCAAGGCCTTACTTCTTTCTTTCAATCTCAAACGAGTTCGCCCTCCGCCTCGAGTTCCAACACCCAAGGCTCCAGATTTCAGGCGCTTCGGACCTTCGACAATGTCCGGTTCCGACCTTCGAGGCCGATGGATGCCCTCCTCTGTCACGGAGGAGGACGTGCTAAAGTTGAGAGAGGCCAGGTTCTTGACCGGCGAAATCTCGCATAGGCTGCCTGCTCAAGGGCAGGTCATTCCCACTCCCAAGCCTGGTGAGAGTGTGGTGTTCATGTCTCACTTCCTTCGGGGGCTGGGCTTCCCGACGGATCCCTTTGTGAGGGGGCTCATGTTTTATTATGGGCTGGAATTTCACGACTTAGCTCCGGAGTCCATCCTCCATATTTCCTCATTCATCGTCGTGTGTGAAGCCTTCCTCCGTATTACTCCTCACTTCAGACTATGGCTCAAGACCTTCAAAGTAGAGCCGAAGATGATCGAGGGACGGCACGCGGAGTGCGGAGGTGCTTTTATAAGCAAGAATGCTGGTGCTCCATGGCCCGAGGGCTCTTTTCAAGGGGAGCCCAGCTTATGGCAACGAGAGTGGTTTTATATCACAGCTTCCAGGAGCGCCAAGTTGGTGGCGCTGCCTGCTTTCCGCTCGGGTCCCCCGCCACGACTGGCGTCATAGGTTAATGAGGGGCTGGACTGGGGGCCGGCAAAGGACGTGCCCCTGTTGCAGTCCCACACCCGAGATCTCCTAGAAAGAGACATCAGTCTGGTCGTGGTGACGCAGGTTATGTTAATTCGCCGAGTTCTGCCCTGCAAACGTTGCCCCCTCCGACTGTGGGAGTTCAACCCGGAGGGACCATGAGTTCTCCAACATTTTCTTGGCATGACGCCCGTGGAGATGTACAAATTGTTCTTCGGACCACAAGTAGTGTGTCCGGATTCTACGGAGGACGCAGGTCTGAGCTGCAATCGTCCGGATACTCAAGTAAGTAGCCTTGTGTCCGGACTCGCTATCCATATATTTATCATAAAATTGCCCCTAAAAGAGATGTCCTTTAAACAGGAGTGGATAGTGAAAGCAAAGCTAATCAGGTGTCCGGCCCCCCTCCCCGAGACCACGCCGGTTCCCGTGCTAGTCAGGATGTTGGAGGTTGTGCCTTCAAAGGAAAGCGAGGGAGGGGACAAGGAAGCTACAGCCTCCTCGAAGGAGGTTGTCCGGAAGGGAGGAATCGAAAATTCCTCTCCTCAGGGGAAGAAGAGGACCGCCTCTGAAGACCCGAAGACCATGGCCTCAAAGCGGGGGAAGTAATCTTCGCCAGAGGGTCCTGTGCTGGGGGATACTTCGGCCGAATTATGCCCTCAAGGGGATCAGCCCTCCACCGAGCCGTAAGTAGAGAGGAGTTTTCTTTTTAAGAAACGAGAGCAATCCTTGCTTTATATCTGAGAAAAGTAATTGAAAATTTACCTTGTAGCTCAGACCTTAGCCCTTCTCAGCAGAGCTCGTCTTCGGGGGATCTTCTTCCGGAGATGATGGAGAGTGGAATGCCTCCCCCTGCCGTACCGCCTTGCGAGGTGGGCGACACTGAGGTATCATCGCGAAGAGTTTCTCCGAATCCGGCAGGGCTGGAAGGTAGTCATATGGCCCCCCAAAGCCCTCTGCGTCCGGCCTTCGAAAGGGGCCATCGAACGAGTCCGGCGCCGTCTGGTGCGCGGTCGGAGGGGCTGCAGGATCTGCTAGGGCAAGCATCTATCTCAGAGGAGCACCGTGCATTGATGGGTACGGTGATTGAGAGGATTTCATCCGCGAAGAGCGGATTGCATGAGGCCGTCAGGAGTTTGCTGACAGGTTTTGAGGTACGCGAAATAATGTACCCTTTTTGGACAGTTGCGCATAAGTAAGATGCGCCCTGTGTAGATAGTAGCCCCTGAGACTCTGTGCGTTGTCAAAAGTGATGGCGCGCAGAGGATCATAATCTCAGGTCTAATATGCCGCCTTCATACATAGGTGGCAAAGTGTCCGGTGTCAAGCCGGACTGATGAATTTGCCGAGCTAAAGCGGCAACTTGACGTGGCAGGTGCCGACATCGCGCTTGTCAACAAGCGGTTTAACGAGGCCCAAGGTATGTAATTCCTCCGGCGGCACCTAGTAAGAGGAGCTTTATGCCAGTATCTTACAATGTGTGCGCTTGATGCAGATGGTGCTACTGCCATGGAGAATCTTCGGGCGGAACTTGCCCGAGCCAAGGAGCAAGCCAGGAAAAGTGATGCGGCTGCCGGAAAGGCAATTGAAGTGCTAAAAGCCGAACAGGCTGCTCACTGCCAAAGCAAGAAGGAAATGGCCGAGATGGCCGTGAAGCTGAAGAACGCTGCTGACCATTGCAAGCTTCTTGAAAAAGAAGATCGGGCGGAACAGACGGACCTGGAGAAGGCCGTTTCCGATGCCAAGGATGCTCGCTCTGCAATGAGAGCTATGAAGGAGGAGCTGCGTCAGGCCGGAGAGATCGCGGCTGGAAAGCCCTTTATGCTGCGGACGAAGTTCTGTGATCCTAAACATGCTCCGCTAGACCGGATGTGGAGTACAGCGGACCCCTATCTGGATTTGGCAGCGAGTGCCGCGGATGCGGCTGAACACTTCCAAGATCAAGAAGATCGCGAAGTGGAAAAGCTCTTTTGGTCGCAGTTCCACAATCCGGAGCGTCCACTGTCATTAGCCGATCGTTTGGCCGAATGGGCCGAGCTAAATAGGTTGTCCGGACTCGCCATGAAGTATGTCATGAGTCATCTGTGGCCAGAGAGGCCAGAGCCGAAAAGTTATTTCAACTTAGTGCAGCAGTTCCTTGGTGTGGCGTCGCGTATCGATGCGATGAAGAGGTCAGCGTGCATAGAGGGTGCGCGGATGGCTCTTGCCCGTGTGAAGACATACTGGTCAGAAATGGAGGCCACCGCTGTTGTATCCCCAGACTCAGATGGAAGCCGAGTACCTGCCAAGCACTATTTTCAGGAAGTTCTGCAAGGCGCTCGTTTAATAGAGACGCAGTGCTCGAAGGATACTATATTCGAATAGCACATATTATTGTAAAACAATATTGTGATAAATTGTAGAAGCTTTTTATACTTGTGCCTGCAAGTATTATAATACCTCCTGTGCGGCCGTTTAACATATATGTATATATAATCTGAAAGATGGCAGTCGTCGGCTTCAGCCCCCACGCACATAATGCGGGGGTGTTCGCAGAAGGCGCATTTTTACACTTGATCCAACATCTTGGTCCTACAAAGGAGGTGATAGCGCAGCGAACTAGGCAATCGGACTATGATGCTTTATCACTTTCACTTAGCCATAGGAGTTTGACAGTGAGGCTATTTATATAGCCCCTGGTGGCGCCTGCGCTCGCCCGAACTCGGGGCACGTATGTGCCTGGCCGGGAAGCGGCCCTTCGTTAATGCGGAGGAATCCTAAAGATTCTAGTAAGTCATCAAGTGGCTGACCAGTCTCACGCTATATCATGATAGTCAGTTTTCGGCTTTCTCTACTGAGGTGCTCGCCTGGCCGAACCGGGGCACAATCGTAGTAGTTCTCCTGGTGCCGCCTTAGCCAATAGAGCGGAACTCAAGGTAGCAAAACACAGGAGCTGGGCAAACCCAACTTTTGACCAAAGACATTTGACCAAAGATATAAGGCCAAACTCGTGACGCCGAAACACTCCCTAAGGTATTCGGTCTTTATGAGGGCAGGTGGGATAACGCCCTTAGTAATAAGCCCCTAGTGTCCAGGTAAACGCAAAACTCTGATGTGGCCACATGCCAAAACGCCAGCCTCCTCCTTGGTTATACCAAGAAACCAGGGGATGTGTATCAACAAGAGACAGTAAAAAAGGTTTACGCAGGGTCTTAATCTAAAAATAATCCTTGGAACGGGTCCCTGCTGCACGTCTGCGCATGTGTCTCCATTGTGCCGTATCCTGGACGGGCGTAGCACGGTGTTCATCTGTAAAAGAGAGGAACTTAGTTTAGGAAAGATCGTGCCGAACATGAGTTATACTAAATAAACGAAGTATAAATCGAAATGGGTAAAATTGAGCTTTATTGTCTCTTGTTTTATATGTGCGGAGCCCTTGGTACAGGGGTATATGGCTATTAAGCCTTTATCAATTGTATGTTTATGCCGGACTCTTCTAGCCGTGTCCATGGTCTTGATGACCTGTTTAGGTGCTTTGGCTGGTGAAGTCGCTTTATTGTGGGGCTGTCAAGGCGGCCGCACTGTCTTCCGCGCGGGGGGGGGACACTCAATGTTTTCCCTTTAATGAGATGATGCCTCGTGGACCGGGCATCTTAAGCATGAGAGATGCGTAATGCGGTATTGCGTTAAGGCGGGCAAAAGCTTCGCGTCCCAGCAGTGCTTGGTAGCTACTTGAGAATGGGGCGATGTGGAAAGTTAGCTGTTTGCGACGGAAGTTATCGGGGGAGCCAAACATAACTTCTAGCCGGAGAGAACCCATGCAACGGGCATCTGGGCCTGGCATTACACCTTGAAAGGAGGTTTTGCTATGGCGAATTTTTGTTGGGTCTATCCCCATGTTGCGGATTGTGTCCTGATATAACAGGTTTAGACCACTGCCGCCGTCCATCAGGACATTTGTAAAGTGGAGTCCGCCGATTATTGGATCCAATACCAAGGCAGTCCAGCCTGCGTTCCGGATACTTCTAGAGTAATCCTGATGGTCGAAGGTGATCGGTTTTAACAACCATGGGCGAGACTCCTTTGGGATAGGCCGTATGGCGCGTATCTCTGTTGGCGCCATTCTATTCATCATGTGAAGTAAGTTTACTGTTTTGACTTCTTGTTGGAAATCCTTTTGTTTCCTGGTGCTCTGCTTGTGGGGTTCGTCGTCGTCCTCACTTGGTGTGTCAAGCCCCTTGTGTTCGGCCTTGAGTTTGCCGGATTGTTTGAAAACCCAACATATCTTGTCCAAGATTTTGTTTAAGTTGGATAGCTCGTCCCTGTTATCCTTGAGGGGCAGCTTTCTCTGATTCTGCCGTGAGCTTTTGAATCCAGCGTTGACCTCCGTGCTCTTTGGGCTGTTTCTCTTATTCCGGCGCTGGTCCTTGTTGCGCCGGGGTTTTCCGTTTCCATCCCTAACTTCGGATCTACTTGGGTCGTTGGTGCTACATCTTGCCAACCAGTTATCCTCTCCTGCGCAAAAGCGGCTCATGAGGCTTGTTAATGCGGCCATTGTTCTTGTCTTTTCTAGGCCGAGGTGTTTGGCGAACCATTCGTCTCGAACGTTATGCTTAAAAGCTGCTAGGGCTTCGGCGTCCGGGCAGTCGACTATCTGATTCTTTTTAGTAAGAAATCTGTTCCAGAATTTCTGGGCTGACTCTCCGGGCTGTTGAGTTATGTGACTGAGATCGTCTGCATCCGGAGGGCGGACATAGGTCCCTTGAAAATTTGCCCGGAAAGCATCCTCAAGCTCTTCCCAACTTCCAATGGTGTTTTCGGGAAGGCTTTTGAGCCAATGCCGGGCTGGCCCTTTAAGCTTGAGGGGTAAGTATTTTATGGCGTGGAGGATATAATATAATCCTTGATCCAGACCCCAGGGTCTGTTGTTCCGTCGTACGCCTCTATGTTTACGGGCTTGAATCCCGCTGGAAATTCATGGTCCAGCACCTCATCGGTGAAACATAGGGAGTGTGTGGCACCCCTATATTTGGGTGTGCCGTGATGTTCGGATATTTGTTGTGTTGCAAATCTTACTAGAGCTTGCTTTCTTGGCCCGTAGATAGATCTGGCTGGGCCATCTTTTTGATGCGGATCCTTTGGTGGATCGCGTGTCGGCTTGTGTGCGTCGCCGCTTGCCGCTCCATGCTGGCCATGCGGTCGTCTATCCAACCGGGTGGCTTTCCTATTTTTTGACTACGGGGGCTCTAAGGCCTCCTCGTCAAATTCAGGCAGTAGCTTTCGCTTTGGATAGCTTTTTGTGCGGCGACTGCCGCCATATTTGTCTGCGGTGTTGCATACTTTGCTCCATCTGATTCTGAGTGCATCTTCTGCAGTTTTGAGCTTCCGCTTCTGCTTTTTCAGGCTACGTGCAGTAGCCTCGAGCCCTTCGTAGAGGTTCTTTTGCTCCATGAGCCTATCCGGCATAAGGTCGTCCGGACTGTTGTTTTCGCCGGGGACGGGGTGTTCAGTTTGTTTATCCAAGTTGCCCTGTTCGGACGGTTTCTCGAAGGCATGTTCGTTGTCCGCCGGCTCGTCCTGCTCTATGGCTGGGTCTGTATGGCTGCTGTCTCTGTCGAGGCGGGGCTTGGAGCGGCGCTTACGTCGCCGCTTTGATTGCTTTTCGAGTGAACGATCCCTCGTTGCATCCCTGTGTTCCTCGTCGTCGCTTCCTTTGGGTGTGTCCACCATGTATACATCATGAGATGAGGTGGTTGTCCAGTGCCTTATAGGCATTGGTTCATGTTCATCTCCTACATTGTCTTCCATACCATCGATGTCTTCAGAGTCAAAGTCGACCACGTCGTTTAAATTATCGACAGTGGCTACGAAGTGGGTGGTGGGTGGGCTTTGAATTTCTTCATCATCCACATCCCAACCTTGTTGACCATAGTCCGGCCAGGGCTCTCCTAATAAAGAGAGAGACTTTAGTGAATTCAGAATATCGCCGAGGGGCGAGTGCTGAAAGATGTCTGTGGCGGTGAACTCCATGATCGGCGCCCAATCGGGTTCGATCGGTAAGGGCGCGGAGGGCTCGGAGTCTGGAGAGGAGTCTGGCTCCTTGGAGTCACGGGCTTCGCAGAGAATAGGGCTGGTGTTCGGCTCGATCACCGTAGAGATTGCAGCCCCCGAGGCGGTGTCCAACCACCCATCCTCGATTGGCGCAGTTGGCTCCGAATTAAGGGTCGGAGCTGATGCGGGTGCAGCCTCCAGGGCACTGTTCGGCGGCAGAGCTAGATCATGCCCATCGTGACAGTGCGGCCCGCTCGGCTGCGGCTCGAATCCGTCGAAGATCAAGTCTTCGCGGAGGTCCGCTGTGTAGTTTAAACTTCCAAATCTGACCTGACGGCCAGGGGCGTAGCTTTCAATCTGCTCCAGATGGCCAAGCGAATTGGACCGCAGTGCAAAGCTGCCAAATATGAAGATCTGTCCGGGGAGAGAAGTCTCATCCTGGATCGCATCGTCGTTGATGATCGGAGGGGCCATCGGGCCTAAAAGTGACGACACAGAGGAACTCTCAATGAAAGCACCAATGTCGGTGTCAAAACCGGTGGATCTCGGATAAGGGGTCCCGAACTGTGCATCTAGACGGATGGTAACAGGAGGCAGGGGACACGATGTTTTACCCAGGTTCGGGCCCTCTTGATGGAGGTAAAACCCTACGTCCTGCTTGATTAATATTGATGATATGGGTAGTACAAGAGTAGATCTACCACGAGATCAGAGAGGCTAAACCCTAGAAGCTAGCCTATGGTATGATTGTTGTCCGTCCTACGGACTAAGAGACACCGGAGAGGGCTAGGGTTACACAGAGTCGGTTACAATGGTAGGAGATCTACATATCCGTATTGCCAAGCTTGCCTCCCATGCCAAGGAAATTCCCTTCCGGACACGGGACAAAGTCTTCAATCTTGTATCTTCATAGTCCAAGAGTCCGGCCCAAGGTATAGTCCGGCTATCCGGACACCCCCTAATCCAGGACTCCCTCAGCGCTGCCTCTTTACCGACTGATGAAGAAATCAGACAAGTTCGAGTGGACCCCAGAAGCTAATGCAATATTTGCAGAGCTAAAATCCCTGCTTTCCACCCAGTCGGTGCTTGCTGCTCCAATCAGCAAAGAGCCTCTACTGCTTTATATAGTAGCCACTGGACAAGTCGTCAGTACAGTACTTACGGTCGAATGAGAAGAGGAAGGAAAAGCTTATAAGGTTCAACGCCCAGTTTATTATATTTCTGAAGTCCTGACCCCGTCAAAGCAGAGATATCCTCATTATCAGAAGCTTGTCTATGGGATTTACATGACCACGAAGAAGGTTGCACACTATTTCTCAGATCACTCTGTTATAGTCGTCAGCGACGCTCCATTGTCAGAGATTCTGGACAACAGAGATGCAACTGGTCGAGTGGCCAAATGGGCGATTGAACTCCTTCCCCTGGATATCAAGTTTGAGGCAAAGAAAGCTATCAAGTCCCAAGCAATAGCAGATTTCCTCGCCGTGTGGATCGAACAACAACTGCCGACTCAAGTTCACTCTGAGCACTGGACCATGTTCTTTGACGGATCCAAGATGCTGAACGGTTCTGGTGCTGGAGTAGTTCTGGTATCCCCCCAAGGAGACAGGCTCAGATATGTCCTCCAGATTCACTTTGATTCCTCCAACAACGAAGTAGAATATGAAGCACTCCTGTAGGGGTTGCGCATGGCCATTTCACTCGGCGTCCATCGCCTCATGGTCTATGGTGACTCAGATTTGGTAGTTAATCAAGTGATGAAGGAGTGGGACGTCAGAAGCCCAGCCATGATTGGTTACTGCAACACAGTGAGAAAGCTTGAGAAGAAGTTTGAGGGGTTAGAACTCCACCACATACCCCGACTGAAAAATCAAGCAGCCGGCGATTTGGCAAAGATAGGTTCCAAGAGAGAAGCCATCCCCAGAAATGTGTTTTTGGAACACATTCACTCGCCGACAGTTCAGGAAGATCCTTTTACTGAAGAGTCCCCGCAACCTAAGAGCGCCACAGATCCGACTGAAGTCGAGGTCCCAGCCATGGTCGACCTGATCATGGAGGTTATGGCCATTACTCCCGACTGGACGGTGCCCTACATTGCGTACATCCTCAGGAAAGAACTCCCAGAGGATGAAGAAGAGGCTTGACAGATCATCCGTCGATCCAAGGCCTTTACTATGATAAGAGGGCAGCTGTTCAGGGAAAGCATGACTGGAGTCGGTCAGAAATGCATCACACCAGAAGAAGGTTGAATGATCCTCAATGACATCCACTCGGGACTTGTGGTCATCATGCGTCCTCCCGGGCCATCGTGGCTAAAGCATACCGAGCTGGATTCTATTGGCCACGAGCAAATGAAATGGCGAAAAATATAGTCGACAGATGTGAAGGCTGCTATTTTTACTCTGACATGTCTCACAAGCCAGCGTCTGCCCTGAAGACCACCCCCCTCATCTGGCCCTTTGCTGTTTGGGGATTGGATATGGTTGGACCACTGAGAACTAGCAGGAGCGGCTTCACTCATGTGCTCGTTGCAGTCGACAAGTTTACCAAATGGATCGAAGCTAAACCTATCAAGAACCTTGATGCTAGCACCGTTGTCAGTTTTATCAGGGAATTGACATTCAGATATGGAGTCCCACATAGCATCATCACGGACAACGGGTCGAACTTCGACTCCGATGAATTCAAAGCTTTCTGCACCTCTCAGGGCACTCGAGTCGACTATGCTTCGGTCGCTCACCCGCAGTCGAACGGACAAGCAGAAAGAGCCAATGGCCTAATTCTCAAAGGACTGAAACCCCGACTGATGTGTGATCTCAAACATGCAGCAGGCGCTTGGGTTGATGAACTTCCGTCAGTTCTGTGGGGCTTGAGGACAACTCCTAATTGGTCGACCGGACGAACTCCTTTCTTTTTGGTTTATGGAGCTGAAGCTGTTTTGCTAAGTGACCTGCTCCACAACGCACCCCGAGTCGAGCTCTTCTCCGAAGAAGAAGCAGAGCAGGCCCGGCAAGATTCGTCGATCTCTTGGAGGAGGAAAGAGAGATGGCCTTGATCCGGTCGACCACTTACCAGCAAGATTTGCGTCAATTCCACGCCAGAAATGTGAAGGGTCGAGCCTTTCAAGAGGGAGATCTTGTTCTTCGGGTTGACCAACAGAAACCACACATGCTCGCCCCGACTTGGGAAGGCCCCTTCATCGTCACCAAAGTTCTTCACAATGGAGCATACCATCTTTACAATATTGAGCATCAGAAACACGAGCCACGGGCTTGGAACGCAGAGCTGCTCCGCCCCTTTTATACTTAAGCACTCGTTCGAATAAAATGTAATAAGGAACACCTTTTGTAATTCGTTTATCAAAGACAAGAGCTTATGGTTCTCTTATTCGATTGTGTTGTTCTTATTTACTTCTGAAATCCCCCATTGGGTGGGCTTAGTCGTGAATCCGTTTCACCTAAGTTAGAAAAAATCCTACCGAGTGGAGAGCAATCCTCCCACTCGGGGGCTTAGCTGCAGTCCAGTACTCGCCTAAGTTCTCTCACTAGGAGGCTTAGCTGCAGTCCGGTACACGCCTAAGTTTGAAAAAATCCTACCAAGTGGAGAGCAATCCTCCCACTCGGGGGCTTAGCTGCAGTCCAGCACTCGCCTAAGTTCTCTCACTAGGAGGCTTAGCTGCAGTCCGGTACTAGCCTAAGTTTGAAAAAGTCCTACCGAGTGGAGAGCAACCCTCCCACTCGGGGGCTTAGTTGCAGTCCAGCACTCGCCTAAGTTCTCTCACTAGAAGACTTAGCTACAGTACAGCACTCGCCTAAGTTTGAGAAAATCCTACCAAGTG
>NC_057806.1:7447582-7477229 GCF_018294505.1 Triticum aestivum | reverse complement strand
CTTAGCTGCAGTCCAGCACTCGCCTAAGTTTGAAAAAATCCTACCGAGTGGAGAGCAACCCTCCCACTCGGGGGCTTAGCTGCAGTCCAGCACTCGCCTAAGTTCTCCCACTAGGAGACTTAGCTGCAGTCCAGCACTCGCCTAAGTTTGAAAAAATCCTACCGAGTGGAGAGCAACCCTCCCGCTCGGGGGCTTAGCTGTTGTCCAGCACTCGCCTAAATTCTCCCACTAGGAGACTTAGTTGTAGTCCAGTACTCGCCTAAGTTTAAAACATATCCCTATCCGCAAGGATGACGAGGTGCAGGTCGACTGCAACCTTCTCCTTCGGAGCTGCGGCACAAGTACAACGTTCGCTCCATCCCTATCCACAAGGACGACGAGGTGTAGGTCGACTGTAACCTTCTTCTTCGGAGCTGCGGCACAAGTACAACATCTGCTCCATCCCTATCCGCAAGGATGATGAGGTGCAGGTCGACTGCAACCTTCTCCTTCGGAGCTCCAACAGAAGTACAACGTCCGCTCCATCCCTATCTGCAAGGATGACAAGGTGCAGGTCGACTGTAACCTTCTCCTTCGGAGCTACGGCACAAATACAATGTCCGCTCCATCCCCATCCACAAGGATGACGAGGTGCAGGTCGACTGCAACCTTCTCCTTTGGAGCTACAACGCAAATACAACGTCCGCTCCATCCCTATCCGCGAGGACGACGAAGCGCGGGTCGACTGGAGCTGCCCCCTCAGAGCTGCATCTCCAGCACAAAGATTATTCCAAGCAGTGAGCAAAGTCCATTCGAAGGCAAACACAAGCACATTCGGAGATAAACCAAATTTAGATGAATCCTAAAAGTTCCAAGCAGCAAATCAAAAGTGCTCGGGCATCAAGCCCGAAGGAGTTCAACAGTTACAGCAGTCACTCAGCATTCCGAGGCAAATTTAAAACAGATTCAAGTTTCATAAGTTTGTTCACTCGGCCGGAGGAGGACTGGCAGGCGCCACAAATGAGTCCAGGTCGATCCCATCAGCGATCCGAGTGGCGGCAGCAATGAAAGTCTCCATGAAGGACTGGAAGTCATGCTTTTTGGTGTTAGCAACTTTGGTCGCAGCCAGCTTGTCTTCATGAGCTTCCTTGCAATGGACTCGCACCAAGTACAGCGCCACATCAGCACCACACCGGGCGGAGGATTTCTTCCATGCTTGCACTCGGTCAGGGATCTCGTTCAGTTGAGTCATCAAGGATTCCAAGTCATTCTGAAGCGTCGCCCCCGGCCAAAGCGATGAGTCGATTCGGGAGACTACCTCCTTCAGGCACGCGAGGTAGCTTATGGCGTTGGCGATACGGGACTCCAGTCGGAGCACGTTCATTGTAGTTTCGTCGCAGACTGGAGAAGTGATAGGGTCCAGACCCGTCTCGACCCTTCCAGTTTCCTCGTGAAGTCTTGGCAGAATTCTGCAGCAAAAAATAGTCAATCGACCAAGCAAGATCCGATCGCAAGCATCAACACAGTCGGATTAAAAGAAATACCTTCCAGCGTGAGATAAAGCTTCTTGGCAAGAGTCCTCAGATAAGCTTCCGTGTCATTCCTCTTGCGGATCGCAAACTCCAGCTTTTCATTCAGGGCGACCTTGTCCTTCTTCAGACTGGTCACTTCGCGGTTAGCTTCATTAAGACAAGATTTCAGTTTCGTCACCTCTTCTTCCAGCGTCCCGATTGAAGCAAGCTTCTAGTCTGCGAGAGCAGTTTTATCTTGAGCTGCTTTTTGCGCGGTGGTGAGGTCCGATTCCTTCTTCTCCAGAGCCAACTTCATTTTCTCTGCAAAAGAAGCAATCGAATCAAAGAAGAGATCAAAGAAATGTATTGAAAGTCAGTCGACAGTTAGTTACCTTCCATACCAACGGCTTCATCTTGAGATTTCTTCAGATTCTGCTGGGCTAATTCTATGTCGAGGTTGAGTTGCCTCTGCTTCTCCTCAAGTTCAACAAACTTAGAAATAAGAGTGCAAGACTTCTGCAGAAGGCAAAAGAAGGATCAGTTGATAAGACCAAAGGTTGTTTACTTCCGAGTGAATAAAGCCTAAAGAGGTTCGCTTAGACCTTAGTCGACTACACACAATCGACTGCGGTCTCAGGGGCTACACCCAGCGGGTGCACTTGGCGTGCCCCCGCTGACTAATACTCAACTCAAAAAAAAACTGCTCACACCCCAGTCGACTGCCAGCAGTCGACTGCGGTCTCGGGGACTAGACCCAACGGGTGCACTTGGCGTGCCCCCACCGGTTTAGATCCCACTCGCCCAGACCGAGTGGAAGAACGAAACTACTCGACCGGTCCGCCTGAGTCGAGCGTAAGGAGTAAAAAAGCAAGGAAAGAAGAACTCAGACCCTAGTCGACTGCCAGCAGTCGACCGCGGTCTTGGGGACTACACCCAGTGGGTGCACTTATCGTGCCCCCACCGATTCTGATTCCACTCGCCCAGATCGAGCAGAAGAGCGAAACTACCAAAATCAACAAAACACCCAGTGGGTGCTCTAATTCGACGCAAACAACAGGAGATTGTGTAGACGAAGATTTTTCGAGTAACATTTCCTCATAGAGAAAAAACAGTCGGAAAGTTTACTCACCTGGACATTGGCCCGAAGAGCAGCGCTGGCGTCGTAGGCAGCCTAGCTGTTCTCATGCACTGTCTTCACCCGCTCCATCATCATGTCAGCTTGTCGGATGGCTTCCGCAACCGCTTCCGACTGGTTGTTCGGGACGGGGTAGCTGGTGAAAAAGTGGGCAGATGACCCAGGTGCGGCGGCTTGGAGCTCCGTGGCGTGGAGTTGGACAGCTGAAGGAATCACAGGTGCAGTCGACGGTGCGGGAGGCCCACTCAACAAAGGTGCGGCGAAGGTCACAGAAGCCCTGCCCGCGTTTTCAAGTTGACGGACGGGAGGTGTCGTAGTGGTTTCTTGCCGAGACATCCTACCAGCGGTTACCTTCTTGCTTTTCCTGGGCTTAAGAGCCACATCTTCGTCGTCATCTGGAAGATTGATGACGTTGGGTGGAGCTACAAGGCAGATCATTCGACCCCAAGTGAGCCACTCGAACACAATCGACCAAAGAATCGAATCGCAAGAGATTATACCTGGGTTGGAGGTTACTGCATCTTCCATTTCCTCGTCCCGGTATTGGAGAGAAGAGGTTCCTGACGTAGCAGCACTGTGAAGACCCGCATTCAATCGATTATGTCCGGTTAATTGAGTCGAGAAGAAGGACAAGTTAGACGGTTACCCGGAGATAGTAGGAACCGTCACTTTGATCCTGGGCAAAGCTTTTGGCGGCTTGGAGGAGGTGGCTTTCGGTGCTTTTGGCGCTGGAGGCGGCGCAACTTTGGACTGCTTTGGAGCCTTTTCAGTCGGTGTCGGGGAAGACGTCCTAGGACGCTTCGAGGACTGACCAGTCGGCGCGGCCACTAAGTCCGGAGCACTTGCCGGGTCGTGGGCTTGTTTGGATCTCCTCTCCCTGCGAGGAGGCGAGTCGACTTCTTCGTCACCAGTCGATTCGTCACTCTCCTCGTCTTCCTCGGCCTCCGAATGCTCCTCGCCGCTATCGCCACTACTCCCTTCTTCCTCAGCCTCTTGGTCCTGCACTCCATTGGGCATTGAGTACATGTCGATGAGGGCCTGAAAGGACAACGATCAAAGGAAATTCAATCGACCATAAACAAGATATCACTCGGTGAATCGAAAAGATACTTGATAAGACAGAATTATAGCTGCTCCGGCTGGTGCGAGTTGTCGAATGGAATCACCCTCCTAGACCCCCGAGGGTTGTCTTTGTTGCTGGTGATCCCCATCAACCACTTCTCCAAGGTATCCTGGCTGACGTCCTCCGGGTGAATCCGAGTGGAATCCTCGACCCCAGAGTACATCCACATCGGATGATCGCGCGCCTGAAGAGGTTGGATGCGTCGACCGAGAAAGACCTCCAGCAGGTCCATCCCGGTCACCTCGTCGCGGACAAGCTGGACGACCCGCTCGACCAGCACCTTGACCAGCGCCTTCTCTTATGGTACTACCTTCATGGGGGCGACCTTCTCCACTCGAGCCAAAGAAAAAGGAGGAAGTCCAGTCGACTAGCCTGGGGTCGGCTGATCCTTGCAGTAGAACCAAGTCGACTACCAGCCCCGGACCAAGTCGCGAAGAATCATGGCTGGGAAAGTACTCTTGCTCCTCATCTGGATCCCCAAACCCCCGCACATCTGGATCACTTGTGTCTTCTCGTCACTCGACTTGGCCTTTTTGACCGACTGGGATCGGCAGGTGAAGATGTGTTTGAAAAGGCCCCAGTGCGGTCGACAACCCAAGAAGTTTTCGCACATCGACACAAAAGCGGCCAGATAGACTATGGTGTTTGGGGTGAAATGGTGGAGTTGAGCCCCAAAGAAGTTCAAAAAACCCCGGAAGAAAGGATGGGGAGGTAGTCAGAATCCGCGATCTACGTGGGTGGCGAGGAGAACACACTCACCCTCCCTCGGCTGCGGCTCGGTTTCGTTCCCAGGGAGCCGTGCTGACTTGTGGGGGATCAGTCCCCCCCTCCACCAGGTCGTCGAGGTCATCCTGGGTGATTGTCGAGTGGATCCAGTCGCCCTAGATCCAGCCCGCCGGCAGGCCGGATCTCGACGAGGATCCGCCCCGGCTGGTCCGCTTGCCCTTCGCCTTCGCTATCGCCTTCTTCGCGCGTTCTAGCGCCACCGTCCTTTCCTTCCCCATGGCAGCGGGTCGAGCTTGAGTAAAGGTCCGGCGACGAGGGCGGAAGCAAGCGTGGAGGAGAGATTGAGAGAAGAAGAAGAGAGAATGGGAGCGCACGGGGCAGAGGCCTGGTCCGAGGCCTTTTATAAGGTCGTCATCCGAGTGACTGACTGGTGGACCCAGGCGATCTAAACAAATCCCGCAACAGTCGCGCGCGCAATACGTGGTGAAAAAGGTGGCGCGGGGATCGAGGAGACTTGCCTAATCCGTCCCGATAACCTCAGTTCCGTCCGTCTGGTGCACTTCCCAAAATTCGAATCCCGCGAGATCCGCGGAGAGCAGAACAACCTGTCAGACTGAAGACAAACATCCTCTACATCATCATTCAGAATCCTATCGTGAAAATTCACTCGCCAAAACCAAGAATGGAACAAGGCGACTGAGAAAGGAGTCGACGTCCTCACCTCAACTCATTGTTCCAAAATGAGATATACTCGTAGCACAAAGAATGGGTCGGAAGTGTTCCCAACTCCTTCCCCACTCAAACCCTGATCCATTCGGGGGCTAATGATGAAGCTATGTACCTAGGGTAGGGTCATGGCCCTGTCTTACATACCCTCCCCGAGGACATCTCTGCAAAGAATCAGAAGCAGTCGAAGAGAAACCATCGTCCACTCGACCATGAAGATGTGCTCACTCGACTACCTTGAAGACACCCGACCACCAGAAGATGAGAAGCCCTCCACTCTGCAACGGTTGTGACTTAAACCATAGCTTTATGGGCATTTATAACACTTTATTGTAGACGTTACCAGTAAGGCCCCACCTTTATCAACATTGAACCATGTGTAACGGAGGGGAGCTGGGGTCCTGGCGCACTCTATATAAGCCACCCCCCTCCTCTGGGACAGGGGTTCGCACTTTCTGTAATTCACACACATATATTCAGTCGACCGCCTCAGGGCTCCGAGACGTAGGGCTGTTACTTCCTCCAAGAAGGGCCTGAACTCGTAAACTCGTGTGTACAACTCCTCCATAGCTAGGATCTTGCCTCTACATTCCTACCCCCCCCCTATTCTACTGTCAGTCTTAGGACCATGACATACCCAACATTTTCTTTTGGATATCCTATGAACACGCACTTCTTCGATTTGGGTTTGAGCTTATCAGGTTGAAACTTTTTCACATAAGCATTGCAACCTCAAACTTTAAGAAACGACAGCTTAGGTTTCTTGTCAAACCATAGTTCATACGGTGTCCTCTCAACGGATTTAGATGGTGCCCTATTTAACGTGAATGTAGCTGTCTCTAATGCATAACCCCAAAACGATGGTGGTAAATTGGTAAGAGACATCATAGATCGCACCATATCTAATAAAGTACAGTTATGATGCTCGGACACACCATTACGCTGTGGTGTTCCAGGTGGCGTGGGTAGTGAAACTATTTCACATTGTTTTAAGTGAAGGCCAAACTCGTAACTCAAATATTTTACTTCTGCGATCATATTGTAGAAACTTTTATTTTTGTTACGATGATTCTCCACTTCACTCTGAAATTTTTTGAACTTTTCAAATGTTTCAGACTTGTGTTTCATCTAGTAGATATACTCATATCTGCTCAAATCATCTGTGAAGATCAGAAAATAATGATACCTGCCGCGAGCCTCAATATTCATCGAACCACATACATCAGTATGTATGATTTCCAACAAATCTGTTGCTCGCTCCATTGTTCCGGAGAACGGAGTCTTAGTCATCTTGCCCATGAGGCACGGTTCGCAAGCATCAACTAATTCATAATCAAGCGATTCCAAAAGCCCATCAGCATGGTTTTTCTTCATGCACTTTACACCAATATAACCTAAACGGCAGTGCCACAAATAAGTTGCACTATCATTATTAACTTTGCATCTTTTGGCTTCAATATTATGAAAATGTGTATCACCACAATCGAGATCCAACAAACCATTTTCATTGGGTGTATGACCATAGAAGGTTTATACATGTAAACAGAACAACAATTGTTCTCTAACTTACATGAATAACCGTATTGCAATAAACATCATCAAATCATATTCATGCTCAACGCAAACACTAAATAACATTTATTTTAGGTTTAACACTAATCCCGAAAGTATAGGGAGTGTGCGATGATGATCATATCAATCTTGGAACCATTTCTAGTACACATCGTCACTTCACCCTTAACTAGTCTCTGTTCATCCTGCAATTCCTGTTTCGAGTTACTATTCTTAGCAACTGAACTAGTATCAAATACTGAGGGGTTGCTATAAACACTAGTAAAGTACACATCAATAACATGTATATCAAATATACATATGTTCACTTTGCCATCCTTCTTATCCGCCAATTACTTGGGGTAGTTCCGCTTCCACTGACCAGTCCCTTTGCAGTAGAAGCACTCAGTTTCAGGCTTAGGTCCAGACTTGGGTTTTTTCACTTGAGCAGCAACTTGCTTGATGTTCTTCTTGAAGTTCCATTTTCTTCTCTTTGTCCCTTTACTTGAAACTAGTGGTTTTGTTTACCATCAACACTTGATGCTTTTCTTGATTTCTAAAATCGTCGATTTCAGCATCATGAAGAGCTTGGGAATCGTTTCCGTTATCCCTTGCATATTATAGTTCATCACGAAGTTCTACTAACTTGGTGATGGTGACTAGAGAATTCTGTCAATCACTATTTTATCTGGAAGATTTACTCCCACTTGATTCAAGCGATTGTAGTACCCAGACAATCTGAGCACATGCTCACTGCTTGAGCTATTCTCCTCCATCTTTTAGCTATAGAACTTGTTGGAGACTTCATATCTCTCAACTCGGGTATTTGCTAGAAATATTAACTTCAACTCCTGAAACATCTCATATGGTCCATGACGTTCAAAACGTCTTTGAAGTCCCGATTCTAAGCCTTTTAAGCATTGTGCACTAAACTATCAAGTAGTCATCATATTGAGCTAGCCAAACATTCACAAGAGCATCTCCAACAGGCGCGCCAAACTAGCGCCGCGCCGCAAAATCCCCCCTTTTAGCGCGCGCGCAACCGGAATAGCTGCTCCAGCGGGCGCGTGAAAACCGCGCGCGCGGCATACATAGTCTAGCGCGTGGGCCGAAACGCAATCACGTGCCGCTTATTTGCTGCGCCCGCTCCCGCGTGCTGGACTCTCGCGCGCTCGCTCGCACCTCCCAACCCCCCTCCAGCCGCGCCGCCGCCGCCGACTGCGCCACCCGGCGACCGTTCCGGCGCTTCCCCGGCCTATCCCCGCCCCGCGCGCGCTTTCTTCAGCCCCCCTCTAGGCCCGCCACCCCGCGTGCGTGCTGGTCCGCCGACGAGCAGCGCCCGCGCGCTCGCTGCCGCTCGGCGCCCGCAAGGTGTTCGACAAAACGCCTAGAAGGTATGTATTGCTCAAAAGCCATGAATTTCGTGCATGTTGATTGTAGTTTTTTATTTATAGCATAGTATTCAACATTGTAGATGAGTTCGTCGTATGATTCTTCTGAAGAAGAATTTGATATGGAAGAGGAGGAGGATTGTCGGTGTCAAAACCGGCGGATCTCGGGTAGGGGGTCCCGAACTGTGCGTCTAGGCTGGATAGTAACAGGAGGTAGGGAACACGATGTTTTACCCAGGTTCGGGCCCTCTTGATGGAGGTAAAACCCTACGTCCTGCTTGATTAATATTGATGATATGGGTAGTACAAGAGTAGATCTACCACGAGATCAAGGAGGCTAAACCCTAGAAGCTAGCCTATGGTATGATTGTTGTCTATGGAGTTGATTGTGTTGATGTCCTACGGACTACAACCCTCCGGTTTATATAGACACCGGATAGGGTTAGGGTTACATAGAGTCGGTTACAATGGTAGGAGATCTTGAATATCCGCATCGCCAAGCTTTCCTTCCACGCCAAGGAAAGTCCCATCCGAACACGGGACGAAGTCTTCAATCTTGTATCTTCATAGTCCTGGAGTCCGGCTGAAGGTATAATCCGGCTACCCGAACACCCCATAATCCAGGACTCCCTCAGTAGCCCCTGAACCAGGCTTCAATGACGACGAGTCTGGCGCGCAAATTGTCTTCGGCATTGCAAGGCGGGTTCCTCCTCCAAGTCCTTCATAGAAGATCGTAAACACCAAGAGTAGTGTCCGGCTCTGCAAAATAAGCTTCCACATATTGCCACAGAGAGAATAATATTAACACAAATCAAATCTGCTAACGTATTCCGTAGTGCGTCATCGTACTACGGCCAAGTTCTTTACTCGAATCGTTTTTACTTTTCCACCTCAGCTTGTTTTGCGAGGCGGTTTCCTTGGCACGTCTTGTTAAAGCAGAGAACGTGTACCCCCTTTTACGGGATTCTCATCAATACGGACGTGGGTAACCCAATCGTGCCCATTAGCATGTTTTCTCGACTAAAGGCGAGTCCCAAACGGTTACGGGGAGGGCTCCTGGTACTCAACCTCTTATAAAGAGACCAGAGCCTTATCCTTTTTTCCAATCCCAAAACAAGTTCGCCCGTCGCCTCGAGTTCCAACACCCTAGGCTCCATATTCCGGGCGCCTCGGACCTTCGATAATGTCCGGTTCCGACCTTCAAGGCTGATGGATGCCCTCCTCCGTCACAGAGGAGGACGTACTAAAGTTGAGGGAGGCTAAGTTCCTGACCGGCGAAATTTTGCATAGGTTGCCTACTCAAGGGCAGGTCATCCCCAGTCCCCAACCCGGTGAGAGCGTGGTGTTCATGTCTCACTTCCTTCGGGGGTTGGGCTTCCCAATGGATCCCTTTGTGAGGGGACTGCTGTTTTATTACGGGCTGGAATTCCATGACTTAGCTCCGGAGTCCATCCTCCATATCTCCTCGTTTATTGTCGTGTGTGAAGCGTTCCTCCTTGTTACCCCTCACTTCGGATTATGGCTCAAGACCTTCAAAGTGGAGCCGGAGATGATTGAGGGACGGCACGCAGAGTGCAGAGGTGCTGTTATAAGCAAAAATGTTGATTCTCCATGCCCCGAGGGCTCTTTTCAAGAGGAGCTAGGCTTGTGGCAACGAGAGTGGTTTTATATCACCGCTCCTTGGAGTACCAAATGGGTGGCGCCTCCTGCCTTTCGCTCGGGTCCCCCACCACGACTAGCGTCATGGGTCAACAGAGGGTTAGATTGGGGTTTGCCCAAAGACGTGCCCTTGTTACAGGGCCAAATTAAGGATCTCCTGGAAGGAGACCTCAGCCTGGTCAAGGTGACGCAGGTCATGCTGATTCGCCGAATATTGCCCGGCAAACATCGCCCCCTTCGCCTGTGAGAGTTTAATCCAGAGGGACCGCGAGCTCTCCAGAACTTTATGGGCGCAATGCCCGTGGAGATGTATAAACTGTTCTTCGGATCACAAGAGATGTGTCCAGATTTAACTGAGGACGCGGGCCTAAGCTGCAATCGCCCGGATACTCAAGTAAGCGACCTTGTGCCCGGACCTTCTATCCGTATAATTGTCATAAACTTGCCCCTAAAAGAGCCGTCCTTTTAAACATGAGTGGATAGCGAAGGCAAAGCTGATCAGGTGTCCGACTCCCCTTCCTGAAACCAGGCCGGATCCTGTGTTGGTCAGGATGCTGGAGATAATGCCTTTGGAGGGGGAGGACAAGGAAGCTATGGCCTCCTCGAAGGAGGCTGCTCCGAAGGGAGGAACCGACAATTCCTCTCCTAGGGGGAAGAAGAGAGCCGCCTCTGACGACCCGGAAACCATGGCCTTGAAGCGGGGGAGAAAATCCTCGTCAGAGGGTCCGACGCCGGGGAGTTCCTCGGCCGGACTACGCCCTCAAGGGAATCAGCCCTCCAGCGAGCCGTAAGTAGAGAAAGATTTTCCTTTTGAGGGATGAGGGAAATCCTTAATTTATATCTGAGAAGATTAACCGAACCTTTACCTTGTAGCTCGGACCTCAGCCCTTCTCAGCAGAGCTCGTCTTCGGGGGATCTCCTTCCGGAGATGATGGAGAGCGGGACACCTCCCCTTGCCGTGCCGCCTAGCGAGGCGGGCGACCCTGAGGTGTCGTCGCGAAGGGTTTCTCCGAATCCGGCAGGGGCGGAAGGTAGATATGCGGCCCCCGAGGTTCTCCGCGTCCGGCCTTCAAAAGAGGTCATGGGACGAGCCCGGCACCGTCTGGTGCTCAGCCGGAGGAGCTAAAGATTCTGCTGGGGTGAGCTTCTGTCTCAGAGGAGCACCGCGCATTGCTGGGCACGGTGATTGAAAGGATTTCATCCGCAGAGAGCGGATTGCATGAGGCCGTCAAAAGTTTACTAACGGGTTTCGAGGTACATTAGATAATGTATACTTTTGTCAGTTGCGCATGAATAAGATGCGCCCTGTGTAGATAGTAGCCCCTGAGACTCTGTGCATTGTCAAGAAATGACGGCACGCGGAGGATCATAATCCCAGGTTTAAGATGTCGCCTTTGAATGTAGGCAGCAGGGTGTCCGGAATCGAGCCGAACTGACAATTTTGCCGAACTAAAGCGGCAACTGGACGTGGCAGATGCCGACATCATGCTTGTCAACAAGCGGCTTGATGAGGGTCAATGTATGTAATTCCTCGGGCTGCATCAGGTAGGAACAGTTTTATGCCTGTGTCTTACGATGTGTGTGCTTGACGCAGATGGTGCGGTCGCCGTGGAGAGTCTTAGGGCAGAACTTGCCCGAGCTAAAGAACAAGACAAAGAAAGTGATGCGGCTGCCAAGAAAGCCCTTGAAGAGCTGAGAGCCGAACAGGCTGCTCATTGCCGAAGCAAGGAAGAGATGGCCGAGATGGCCAAAAAGTTAAAAAGCACTGCAGACCGTTGCAGACTTCTTGAGAAAGAAGGCCAGGCGAAACAGACGGTCTTAGAGAAGGCCGTTGCCAATGCCAAGGACGTGCGCTCTGCGATGAGAGCTGCGAAGGAGGAGCTGCGTCAGGCCAAACAGATTGCGGCTGGAAAGCCCTTCATGCTGCGAAGGAAATTTTGCGATCCGAAGTTTGCTCCGTTGGACCGGATGTGGAGTGTGGAGGATACCTATCTGGATTTGGCAGCGAGTGCTGCTGATGCGACCGAACACTTTCGAGATCAGAAAGATCGCGAAGTGGAAAAGCTTTTCTGGTCGCAGTTTCACAATCCAGAGCGTCCACTGGCAGTGGACGATCGTTTGGCTCAATGGGACGAACTGAATAGGTTGTCTGGACTCGCCATGAAGTAGGTCATGGGTCATCTGTGGCCGGGGAGATCGGAGCCGAAGAGTTATTTCAGCTTGGTGCAGCAATTCCTTGACGCGGAGCCGCGTATAAATGCAATGAAGAGGTCAGCATGCATAGAGGGCGCAAGGATGACTCTTGCCCGTGTTAAGACATACTGGGTAGAGATGGAGACCACCGTTGTTGCGTCCCGCGATTCGGACAAAAGCCGAGTACCCTCCGAGCACTATTTTCCGGATGTCCTAGAAGGCGCTAGTGTAATAGAGACGCAGTGCTCGAAAGATGCTATGTTATGATAGCGTATGTAATTATAAAGTAATATTTTGATAAACTGTAGTGGCCTTTTTATACTTGTGCCTTCAAGTATTGGGAACACCTCCTGTGCGGCTGTTTTAATATATATATAAAATCTGAAAGATGGCAGTCGTTGGCTTCAGCCCCCACGCACATAGTGCGGGGGTGCTCGCAGAAGACGCATTTTCACACTTAACCCAACGTCTTGGTCCTACAAAGGAGGTGATAGCGCAGCGGGCCATGCAACCGGACTATAATGCTTTAACACTTTCACTTAGCCATAGGAGCTTGACAGTGAGACTATTTAAGTAGCTCCTTGGTGGCGACTGCGCTCATCCGAGTTCGGGGCGCGTATGTGCCTGACTGGGAAGCGGCCCTTCGTTGAAGCGGAGGAATCCGATAGATTCCGATAGGTCATCGAGTGGCTGACCAGTCTCATGCTACATCATGACAGTCAGTTTTCGGCTTTCTCTACTGAGGTGCTCGCCCGGCCGAACCGGGGCACAATCGCAGTAGTTCTCCTGGTGCTACCTTAGCCGATAGAGCGGAACATAAGGTAGCTGAACTCAGGAGCCGGGCAACCCAACATTTGACCAAAGACATGATTCAGAGCTGATGCATATAATGCCAAAACTCGCGACGCTGAACACTCCCTAAGGTGTTCGGTCTTTATGAGTACAGGCGAAACAACACTCTTTATTAAAAAAGCCCCTAGTGTCCAGGTACGTGCAAAAATTCTGACGTGGCCACATGCCAAGACGCCAGCCTCCTCGGTTATATCAGAAAAACTAGGGGATGTGTAGCAACAAGAGATAGTAAAAAAGGTTTATGTAGGGTCTTAATCTAAAAAGAATCCTTTAGGACGGGTCCCTACTGCACGTCTGTGCATGTGTCTTCATTGTGTCGTATCCTGGACGGGCGCCGCACGACGTTCATCTGTAAAAGAGAGGAACTGAGTTGAAAACGGGTTGTGCCGAATTTTTTTAAAATAAAAAAGTATAAAGTAAAGTATATAAGATTGAGCTTTATTGTCTCTTATTGTATATGCGTGGAGCCCCTAGTGCGGGGGTATATGGCCACTAAGCCTGCATCAATGATGCTTTTGCACCGAACTCGTCTATCCGCGTTCGTGGTCTTTAATGACCTATTTCGAAGTATTTTGGCCGGTGAGGCCATTTTGCTGTGGGGCTGTCAAAGCGGCCGCGCAGTCCTCCGCTTGGGGAGGCGCACTTTAGTGCTTCCCCTTCAAAGAGATGATGCCTCGTGGACCGGGCATCTTAAGCGTAAGAGATGCATAATGCGGTATTGCGTTAAAGCGAGCGAAAGCTTCGCGTCCCAGTAGTGCTTGATAGCGACATGAGAACGGGACGATATGGAAGGTCAGCTTTTCGCGGCGGAAGTCATCGGCAGAGCCGAATATGACTTCGAGCCAGAGAAAACCCATACAATGGGTGTCCGGACCAGGTATTACCCCTTGAAAGGAGGTTTTGCTGCGGCGGATTCTTGCTGGGTTTATCCCCATATGCTGGATTGTATCCTGATATATCAGGTTTAGTCCACTGCCGCCGTCCATAAGGACATTTGAAATCTGGACTCCGCCAATTATTGGATCGAGTATCAAGGCAGTCCAGCCTGCATTCTTGATATTTCTAGAATAATCTAGCTGATCGAAGATGATCAGTTTTGACAACCAGTGGGAGGACCCTTTGGGGATGGGTCGTGTGGTGCGTACCTTTACGGGCGCCACAGGTTTTGTTATGTGAAGTAAGTTCACTATTTTTACTTCTCGTGGGAAGTTCTTTTGTTTCCTGGTGCTCTGCTTTTGGGGTTCGTCCTCGTCTTCGCTTGGTGTGTCGAGCCCCTTTTGTTCGGCAATGAGTCTGCCGGATTGTTTGAAAACCCAACAGTCTCTGTGGGTATGGTTAGCGGGCTTCCCGGGAGTACTGTGTATCTGACATATCCTGTCCAGGATTTTATTCAGGTTGGATGGATCGTCCCTGTTATCCTGGGGAGCGATTTTGCCTGATTTTGTCGTGAGCCTTTGAATCCGGCATTGACTCCCGTGCTCTTCGGACTTTTGTCCTTAGTCCAGCGACAATCCTTGTTGCGTCACAGTTTTCCGTTTCCATCCCTAGTTTCGGATGTACTTGGGTCATTGGGGCTGCACCTTGCCAACCAGCTGTCCTCCCCTGCACAAAAGCGGGTCATGAGGCTTGTTAGTGCGGCCATTGTTCTTGGCTTTTCTTGGCCGAGGTGTCTAGCGAGCCATTCGTCTTGGACGTTATGCCTGAAAGCTGCTAAGGCTTCAGCGTCCGGACAGTCGACTATCTGATTCTTTTTAGTGAGGAATCTATTCCAGAACTGCCGAGCTGATTCTCCGGGTTGTTGAGTTATGTGACTAAGATCGTCTGCATCCGGAGGGCGGACATAGGTCCCTTGAAAGTTTGCTCGGAAAGCTTCCTCGAGCTCTTCCCAACTTCCAATTGTGTTTTCGGGAAGGCTTTTAAGCCAATGCCGGGCTGGCCCTTTAAGCTTAAGGGGTAAATATTTTATGGCGTGGAGATCATCTCCTCTAGCCATGTGTATGTGGAGGATATAATCCTCGATCCAGACTCCAGGGTTTGTTGTTCCATCATATGCCTCTGTGTTTACGGGTTTGAATCCCTCTGGAAATTCATAGTCCAGGACCTCATCGGTGAAACATAGGGGGTGTGCGGTGCCCCTGTATTTGGGTGTGCCAGATTCTGATGATGGCTTCATAGCATTGCTTACGAGAGCTTGCTTTCTTGGCCCATAAATGGACCTGACTGGGCCATGGTGCGAATCTTTAAGTGGGTCGCATGCCGATTTGAGTGCGGCGCCGCTTGCCGCTTTATGGGGTCGTCTATCCGCCTGTGTGGCTTTCTCATTTTTTGAATGCGAGGGCTCTAGGGCCTCTTCGTCGAATTCAGGCAGTAGCTTTCTTTTCGGATAGCTTTTAGTGCGGCGACTGTCGCCATATTTATCTACGGTATTGATTACTTTGCTCCATCTAATCCGGAGTGCATCTTCCGCTGTTTTTAGCTTCCGCTTCTGCTTTTTTAGGCTGCATGCAGTTGCCACGAGCCTCTCGTGGAGATTCTTCTGCTCCATAGGTTTATCCGGCATGAGGTCGTCCGGAATGCCGTTTTTGCTGGAGGAGGGATGTTCGGTTTCTCTATCCATGTTGCCCTGTTCGGACGGTTGCTCTAAGGCCTGCTCGTCGTCTACCAGCTCGTCCTGCTCTATGGCTGGGTTTTTGTCGAGGCGGGGCTTGGGTTGGCGTTTACGCCGACGCTTTGATTGCTTTTCGGGGGGTTGATCTCCCGTCCCTTCCCCTTTTTCCTCGTTGTCGCTTCCTTTAGGGGTATCCACCATGTACACATCGTGAGATGGGGTGGCTGTCCAATGCCCTATGGGCGTTGGTTCGTCGGTATCTCCTGCATCGTCATCCATGCTGTGGATGTCTCCGGAGTCAAAGTTGAGCACGTCGTTTAAATTGTCGACAGTGGCTACCAAGTGGGTGGTGGGTGGATTTTGAGTTTCTTCATCGTCTGTATCCCATCCTCATTGACCGTAATCCGTCCAGGGCTCTCCTAATAAAGAGAGAGACTTAAGAGAATTCAGGATGTCGCCAAAAGGCGAGTGCTGAAAGATGTCTGCGGCGGTGAACTCCATTATCGGCGCCCAATCAGATTCGATTGGCAGGGGCGCGGGGGGTTCGGAGTCCGGGGAGGAGTCCGGATCCTCGGAGTCACGGGTCATGCAGAGTGCGGGGCTAGCGTTCGGCTCGATCTCCTTCGGGATCGCAGCCCCCGAGGTGACGTCCAACCGCTCATCCTCGATTGGCGCAATAGGCTCCGAGTTAGGGGTCGGAACCAATGCGTGTGCGGCCTCCAGGACACTTTCCGAGGGCAGAGCTAGATCATGCCCCTCGAGGTAGTGCGGCGCGCTTGGCCATGGCTCGAACCCGTTGAAGATCAAGTCTCCGCGGATGTCAGCCGTGTAGTTTAAGCTTCCAAACCTGACTTGATGGCCAGGGGCGTAGCTTTCGATCTGCTCCAGGTGGCCGAGCGAATTGGCCCGCAGAGCGAAGCCGCCGAAGACGAAGATCTGTCCGGGGAGAAAAGTCTCACCGTGGACCGCATCATTGTTGATGATCAAAGGAGCCATCGGGCCTAAAGGCGATGACACAGAGGAACTCTCAATGAAAGCACCAATGTCGGTATCAAAACCGGCGGATCTCGGGTAGGGGGTCCCGAACTGTGCGTCTAGGCCAGATGGTAACAGGCGGCAGGGAACACGATGTTTTACCCAGGTTCGGGCCCTCTTGATGGAGGTAAAACCCTACGTCCTGCTTGATTAATATTGATGATATGGGTAGTACAAGAGTAGATCTAGCACGAGATCAAGGAGGCTAAACCCTAGAAGCTAGCCTATGGTATGATTGTTGTCAATGGAGTTGATTGTGTTGATGTCCTACGGACTACAACCCTCCGATTTATATAGACACCGGATAGGGTTAGGGTTACATAGAGTCGGTTACAATGGTAGGAGATCTTGAATATCCGCATCGCCAAGCTTGCCTTCCATGCCAAGGAAAGTCCCATCTAGACACGGGACGAAGTCTTCAATCTTGTATCTTCATAGTCCTGGAGTCCGGCTGAAGGTATAGTCCGGCTACCCGAACACCCCCTAATCCAGGACTCCCTCAAGGATCTTGCAATGATCCTAGCTATGCATATTAATAAAAAACCGAAGCACGGTGGTTCGGTTATGGGTCGGCAAAAAATTTGGAGGGATAGGATCGATGCCCACAACAGATTGATCAGGCATTATTGTGCGGAGAATCCCACATACCCCGAGTCGTATTTTCGTCGCCGGTTTAGGATGAGCACCGAGTTGTTCAGGCGCATTGCAGAGAAACTAGCGAGCCATGACCGCTTTTTTCAGCAAATGAGGAATGCCGCCGGAGAGCTCGGGCATAGCACCTTTTAGAATGTGACAGCCGCTTTGCGTATGTTGGCATACGGTATACCAGCTGATCTAGTTGATGATCACTTGGCTATGGGTGAGAGCCAAGCCATCATGTGTGTCAAGCACTTCGCAGTCGGAATTGTGCAAGTGTTTGGCAAGGAGTATTTGAGATCTCCCAACGCTGAAGACGCCGCAAGGCTTTTGGCGATGAACAAAGCTCGCGGCTTTCCTGGCATGCTTGGCTCAATAGATTGCATGCATTGGAGTGGGAAGAATTGTCCAAAGGCATGGAATGGGCAATTCCACGGCCAAAAAAAGGGTTCCACTATAATCCTTGAAGCGGTGGCCGATCAAGAGACTTGGATTTGGCATGCATTCTTTGGAATGCCTGGATCTTTGAATGACATCAATGTTGTCAACCGGTCACCACTGATGAGTAAGATTGCAAATGGGGAGTTGCCACCGGTGCACTTTGTAGCAAATGGCCGTACATACAACTATGGCTATTATCTAGCGGATGGTATCTATCCAAAGTGGCAAACCTTTGTCAAGCCGTTGAAAAAGCCAGAAGGTAAGAAAAATCTTGATTTCCACAATGCTCAGGCGGCGGCTAGAAAAGATGTGGAGAGAGCTTTTGGGATTTTGCAAGCCCAATTTGCTAGTGTGAGAGGACCGGCTAGATTTTGGGATCAGAAGATGCTTTGGTACATAATGCACGCTTGTGTGATCATGCACAACATGATCATCGAGAATGAGCGTGGCCAAGATGTAGACTACTCTCAGTATGAGCTCTTGGGACATCCGGTGTGAGTGCGACGGAGGGCTGAAAGGGTGGCCCATTTTGTTGCCTCCTATCATGTCATTCGGCGTCCCGCAGCGCATAATGATCTTCACAAGGATCTCATTGAGGAGTGGTGGGCATGGAATGGATGACAAAGAGCATCATAATTTGTGCGTTCATTATTGTATTGTTGAACTATTTGTTGTGTTTAATTGCACTATTTGTTGTATTGAATGATAAACTGTTTGTTCGAGTTGTAATAAACAAAATTGAACTATTTATTTTTGTTTGTTTTTTATTTTTTTTTGCTTTTGTTTTCGAATGCATATGTTGTTTGTGTGCGTCGCGCGCGCTGCATTTTTGCGCGCTGCTGGAGCCAGCGCTGTGCGCCGCGCCGAACCAGGCGATGCGCGCGCAACATATGTGTTTTTTGCGCGCGGTGCGACCGGCGCCTGTTGGAGATGCTCTAACATCTGCATCTGCTCCTGCAATAGGTTTGTCACCTAGCGGTGCATCAAGGACATAATTCTTCTGTGCAACAATGAGGATAAACCTCAGATCACGGATCCAATCCGCATCATTGCTACTAACATCTTTCAACTTAGTTTTCTCTAGGAACATATCAAAAATAAAACAGGGGAGCTAAATGCGAAGGATTGATCTACAACATAGATATGCTAATACTATCAGGACTAAGTTCATGATAAATTTAAGTTCAATTAATCATATTACTTAAGAACTCCCACTTTAGAAAGACATCCCTCTAAGCTTCTAAGTGATCACGTGATCCAAATCAACTAAACCATAACCGATCATCACGTGAAATGGAGTAGTTTTCAATGGTGAACATCACTATGTTGATCATATCTACTATATGATTCACGCTCGACCTTTCGGTCTCAGTGTTCCGAGGCCATATATGCATATGCTAGGCTCGTCAAGTTTAACCTGAGTATTCTGCGTGTGCAAAACTGGCTTGCACCCGTTATAGATGGACGTAGAGCTTATCACACCCGATCATTACGTGGTGTCTAGGCACGACGAACTTTGGCAACGACGCATACTCAGGGAGAACACTTTTTATCTTGAAATTTAGTGAAAGATCATCTTATAATGCTACCGTCAATCAAAGCAAGATAAGATGCATAAAAGATAAACATCACATGCAATCAATATAAGTGATATGATATGGCCATCATTATCTTGTGCTTGTGATCTCCATCTCCGAAGCACCGTCATGATCACCATCATCACCGGCGCGACACCTTGATCTCCATCGTAGCATCGTTGTCGTCTCGCCAATCTTATGCTTCCACGACTATCGCTACCGCTTAGTGATAAAGTAAAGCATTACAGGGCGATTGCATTGCATACAATAAAGCGACAACCATATGGCTCCTGCCAGTTGCCGATAACTTGGTTACAAAACATGATCATCTCATACAATAAAATTTAGCATCATGTCTTGACCATATCACATCACAACATGCCCTGCAAAAACAAGTTAGACGTCCTCTACTTTGTTGTTGCAAGTTTTACGTGGCTGCTATAGGCTTAGCAAGAACCGTTCTTACCTACTCATCAAAACCACAATGATAGTTTGTCAAGTTGGTGATGTTTTAACCTTCGCAAGGACCGGGCGTAGCCACACTCGGTTCAACTAAAGTTGGAGAAACTGACACCCGCCAGCCACCTGTGTGCAAAGCACGTCGGTAGAACCAGTCTCGCGTAAGCGTACGCGTAATGTCGGTCCGGGCCACTTCATCCAACAATACCGCCGAACCAAAGTATGACATGTTGGTAAGCAGTATGACTTATATCGACCACAACTCACTTGTGTTCTACTCGTGCATATGACATCTACGCATAAAACCTGGCTCGGATGCCACTGTTGGGGAAGTAGTAATTTCAAAAAAAAATCATATGCACACGCAAGATCATGGTGATGCATAGCAACGAGAGGGGAGAGTGTTGTCCACGTACCCTCGTAGACCGAAAGTGGAAGCCTTAGCACAACACGGTTGATGTAGTCGTACGTCTTCACGATCCGACCGATCAAGTATCGAACATATGACACCTCCGAGTTCAGCACACGTTCAGCCCGATGACGTCCCTCGAACTCCGATCCAGCCGAGTGTTGAGGGAGAGTTTCGTCATCATGACGGCGTGGTGACGACGTTGATGTTCTACCAACGCAGGGCTTCGCCTAAGCACCGCTACAGTATTATCGAGGTGGACTATGGTGGAGGGGGGCACCGCACACGGCTAAAAGATCAAACAGATCAATTGTTGTCTCTATGGGGTGCCCCTGCCCCCGTACGTATATAAAGGAGTGGAGAAGGGGGACGGACGGCCCTCTCTATGGCGCACCCTAGGGGAGTCCTACTCCCACCTGGAGTAGGATTCCTCCTTTCCCAGTAGAACTAGGAGCCCTTCCAAGTAGTAGGAGTAGGAGGGAAGGAAAGGGAAGGGAAAAGGAGAAGGAAGGAAGGTCCCCCCCTCCCTAGTCCAATTCGGACCAGCCCATGGGGAGGGGTGCGGCCACCCTTTGAGGTCTTTCTCTCCTTTCCCGTATGGCCCATTAAGGCCCAATACGAATTCCCGTAACTCCCCGGTACTCTCGAAAATACCCGAATCACTCGGAACCTTTCCGATGTCCGAATATAGTCATCCAATATATCGATCTTTACATCTCGACCATTTCGAGACTCCTCGTCATGTCCCCGATCTCATCCGGGACTTCGAACTCCTTTCGGTACATCAAAACATATAAACTCATAATATAACTGGCATCGTAACTTTAAGCGTGCGGACCTTACGGGTTCGAGAACTATGTAGACATGACCGAGACACGTCTCCGGTCAATAACCAATAGCGGAACCTAGATGCTCATATTAGCTCCTACATATTCTATGAAGATCTTTATCGGTCAAACCGCATAACAACATACGTTGTTCCCTTTGTCATCGGTATGTTACTTGCCCGAGATTCGATCGTTGGTATCTCAACACCTAGTTCAATCTCGTTACCAGCAAGTCTCTTTACTCGTTCTGTAACGCATCATCCCGCAACTAACTCATTAGTTGCAATGCTTGCAAGGCTTAAGTGATGTGCATTACCGAGAGGGCCCACAGATACCTCTCCGACAATCGGAGTGACAAATCCTAATCTCGAAATACGCCAACCCAACAATTACCTTCGGAGACACCTGTAGAGCACCTTTATAATCACCCAGTTACGTTGTGACATTTGGTGGCACACAAAGTGTTCCTCCGGTAAACGGGAGTTGCATAATCTCATAGTCATAGGAACATGTATAAGTCATGAAGAAAGCAATAGCAACAAACTAAAAAATCAAGTGCTAAGCTAACGGAATGGGTCAAGTCAATCACATCATTCTCCTAATGATGTGATCCCGTTAATCAAATGACAATTCATGTCCATGGTTAGGAAACATAACCATCTTTGATCAACGAGCTAGTCAAGTAGAGGCATACTAGTGACACTCTGTTTGTCTATGTATTCACACATGTATTATGTTTCCGGTTAATACAATTCTAGCATGAATAATAAATATTTATCATGATAGAAGGAAATAAATAATAACTTTATTATTGCCTCTAGGGCATATTTACTTCACCTCATTCTAGGAGCATCCCAAAGACGTTGAGTTCCTCAAGACAGCCATCCAGAACTACAACCAGATGCAACACATCTTCTCCTTCGGGCTGGCAACCGGCAAGCATGCCATGGGCTTCGATGAGCCTCTTGGTTCTCCCATGCCGGAGTTCCCAGGCACCCTGGACGTAGAGGTAATCCTTGATGGCCCTCACAAGCCATTTGAGCATGTCCCTATGCTCGATAGGAAGAGGAAGAGGGGCGGCCTGATGGAGGAGGAGATCAGTGTCTTCACCAGCATGACTAAGGCTATGAAGTAGGTGGCAAACGCCATTAGGGACTGCAAGGCCGTCGATGTCCATCCAGACCTGTACAACACCGTCATGGAGCAAGGTGGCTTCAACTATGAGGCTCTCATGGCAGCTCTCAGCCACATGCTGGACAACAAGGCCCATGGTGTTGGGTTTGTTGCCATGGCAGACGCACATAGGGTGCTCTGGCTCAGGAGCTAGCTGGGCAAGCACTACTACTAGAGCCTACTGCTGGTTACCGCGTGCATGATCCTCGATGGAGATGGCGACAAGGACGACGATGACAATGAAAACATATATTTTGTGTAGCTAGGGCTTCAAAGCAATTTGATGGTCTGTATATTTTGGTGAGGTGGTATACACTAACCCCTCGCAATGATCCTCAGGGTGATCACGAACTTGCGGTGGTAGGACGACACCCTCTTTTGGATGTGGTGATGGTAGGATGACATCATAGTAGTGCTAGGTCAAACTTGCTATGCCATATGATTATGCATGCTTACTAGTTCTCTACTGCTCCATTGCTTGTTGCTTGATTGCTCCATTGCTTGCTGCTTGATCTGCTGCTCTTTGTGCACTGCCGGGACAAGTGGTATGCGGTGTTCGTCGATAGGAAACTAGGGGGTGTACAGTTCATGGGAAGCTTGCAACCAATAAGTTTTAGGGTATAGCGACGGCAACCACAGAGGGTTTAAGACTAGGCAGGCGGCAGAAGAAGCTTATACCAAGTTTGTGCGAAAGCAGGCATGCAAGGATGAAGTTGGCAAGGCGGCGCTGCAATTTGGGGTGAAGACTTTGATCATCACCATGCAGTTCGTCACCATTGCAGTGCTGTGATGTTGGTGTGGTAGATGTGATTGTGTGTAAGGTAACCTCACCACATAGGGTACAAGGTTAGCACACCTCGCACCTTGTGTGCAACCAAATAGCCTGCTTATGTGTGAGTTGAGACAATACAGGCAACCAAACAATATGTGGTAAGTTATCCCCTAATGCAGGCAAGCAAGATGCAAAAAATCAAACAAGTTGCAGATGTTGGGTTTTAGTCTGTTTCTACAAAGCCAGGCTTGATTGAGTCAGGCCTCATTGAGTCAGACTGGGCTGGAGCGGCAACCAAACACGCCCTAGGTGTAGGAATGTGGAGTATGTATGGTGTGAGGATTATCAGGACGCTCCGAATGCATTGGCTCTTGCTCCCTCTTGGGTATATTGGCCCCTCTTATTTTACGCCAGACTTTGACCATCTATATAACAAATACATTTGAAGTACAGTCTAAAAAACTATATTCCAATTTATATATAAAAGAGGTTTCCCACTGTATTATTTTTATGATATGTTTTTGCGATATATATAGCTTATATTTTATTAGTTAAATTAATAGGACAAACTTTGATCCAAAATAAGATGAGGCCTAACAGACCTAGAGGGGGGTAACTCGTTATTCTAGGTGTTAATAAATTTTAGAGACAAGCTCACCATTGCATTGTTTCTTAGGTGTCGTTTTCTAAGTGATGTTGCATTCAATTGATTTAAAGACCACGTGTGGTCTTAGTATTGTGGCCTAATTGTAGAGAGAAGAAAAGAATGAAAAAGTAGGGAAAGAAGCCACACTCGATCAGAGGATTAATTACATTGTGTAGAGAAACATGTAAAGGCCGTATCCACGTTAGTATTTTTTGTACGAACTCGTGCTAACAGATTAGCATTGGGAGTGCCCTCGTGGAGCTGGATACATCTACCATGGCTGAGTTGGATACATCTAACGAGTTAATTTTAGGGCACTGTGTTGATGTTTTACCCTAGGGATTGGCTGTATAGTGGCTGGTTGTCTTAAAGCAAAGTGTAAATTTATGTCTGCTCTTCTTTTTTGTGGTGCATGAAATAGCGTCTTAATTCATAATGCCTCCATCCAGATTTATTGTTCCCCTTCTTATTTTGTGCTAAACTTTGACCTTAGATTTGATTAGCAAAATGTAATTTATATGGCATAAAATTTATATTGTTAGATTCATATTTCTCAATGATATTATTTTTCCTACATATAATTATATTTTGCTAGTTAAATATACGATCAAGCTTTAGTCCAAAAATACGAGGATGACGGTAGTATAAATTAGTATCTCACTTTTCTTTATTTTAAGGTGCACCAATAACAATGGGTTTAATGTGCCTAGTGCCTGAGAAACATTTATAGAAGTCAAAGTCATATGTGTATGTGTGTATTTATGCGTACATAATTGTTTATTTTTACTATATATTGTACTTTAGAAAACAAGTAAGGGCATCTCCAACACCGGCCGCCAAAACGCCTTTAACTGTTTGGACCGCATGGTCCAGACACTTTATACAATCCAATGTCGTGCATCAAATGTCCATGGACTAGTCTGCACATCTGAATTCCTGCAAACCAGAAGCAAAGTTGTGGAAGGTTTGCGAATGTCCTGACAGCTGCGACAAAGGCGTCCGACACTCCGGACCCCCAAACTGAGGCGGAGCCTACACATTTGTACGGATTCACATGATTTCCGTGTGAAATCCCGCCTTTCCCCCATTGAGGATTCGCTTCGACCGTCACCGCCATCCTCCCCATTTCTGGCACATTTCTTCGTTCACTACTGCAATGAAGCCGGAGGAGGTGCTAACAGAGATGTTTCCACATACATATCCTACTATCATTGCATGTGGATTTTAGGAAGCCACCTTTTTGAACACTTGCCGAATAAACTATTTTGTGAGGTGGGATATGTATACTGCTTGTTCCGTTCTTGTTTCTTAGGGAAATACATGACATTCTCTTCATCATAAATCCTAAAAGTGGGTTTCCCTTCCGAGCAGTCAACTAAAAGCACTTGTAGTATGAAGAAAAACAGTCTCCCAAGAACAATAGAAATATTTTCGTCTTTCATCAAGTCACGTATAATAAAGTTGGTAGAGACTACAGGTTTATCAATTTTGAAAATGACATTTTGTATCTTACGTACAGTTTTTTTTCTTTCTTTTATGGACTTGTCAACCATTTGCAAAGTCATCGACGGGGCACATAATCCTCCAAAATCAAGCTTTTTATAATGTAATAAAAGGCATGCCTCACAAACCGGCGCTTAAATCGCGTAAAGCTTTACGAATGTCTACAGTCCGTTAAAACAAGTAATTGTGCGTATGACAGGGAATCCAAGCTTAGTTGGAATATTTCCTTAGAAAGAGCAATCGGTTAACATTGCGATCACCGACAAGGTTGACATTGTTGTCGGCGCCTCGTCGGTGATCCTTCTTTTCTTATTCAGAAAATGTCCCGGGTAATTTTTTTTGCATATGCAGGAATTTCACCGCATCTGAAAAAAAATAGTATATGCATATAGAGCTCACGTAAAGTATGATAAATTTTTGCGTAGATCTCATCACTGAGTTGTGTCATTTTCCTGCCATTTATTTATAGTATAAAAGGTACCCAATGCCGATGCCTGTGGACAAAAATGTCTGCACCGAGATCTAGGCAATGTCAGGATTGGCCTTATCATTTATTCGCGATTGGACCTGATTACACGTGCCAACAGTGACTGATATCATAGCCTTTTGCCCCATACAGGCAGACAAGATCTACCCGAAAAAAGTAAAGAAAACAGACAGACAGACAAGATTTTCTAGACTTTATTATAGTAGTACATAATTTTCACTCATGCGTTCATTATTGGGCCTTGTCGTTGGATCTTGGCGCATGTGCGCACGTACGGCTGTGCCGAATTTGGAATCTGGGCAATCATGCATGCAGTATGTGTGGCGGCCGGCCGTCACGCGTGGGAACGTGATATTACAGGATAATACTACTACTGTAGTACATCTATGACTATGAGGTTGATGGCAACGGTTGGCTTTTTGCGAAGATTTGTTACCGGGTGGGAAGGTGATATCACAGAATAACATGCGCGTGCAACGCGTGGGATCCTGCAACCTGCATGCACAAGCTGGCCATGCATATGGTCGTGTTCATTCACTGGTCACTGGTCACTGGTCGCGTCGGGCATGCATGGTGACAATGTGAGCGTGCTATGGCGTGCTCTTTGACACTGCATTATTTGGGTCATTGGGTGTTAAATTGCCCGTAACGAGAGTAGTATGTTGCCCGTAGTGAGAGTATGTTGGCATCATTAATTTATCATACCGTGGATCGGCGCCAAGACAACACCTCGTGCTGCACTTGCTGAGAGAAAGAGCATCCGGGATGAGGTGTCGCAAAAATAAAATACACGTGGTTAGCTCCAGGCACAAATCCTATATACTTAAACGAGTGAGCCTCACTATATCTATTTATCTCAACATGTTGCTATGCCACCTCAAGATGCACTCAGGCATATAAAAAGGGCCCAATCACATGCTACCATGCATGGGAAAGAGCAATCCTACATCTACGGGCATTTTTTTCACGGAACCAGACCTACTCCCACGTCCTTGAAAGAGTGTACTTTCATCTTTGTTGGAGGGTCAAACTATCTCAAAGTTTGATCGAGTTTGTGCAAAAATATATCAATGCTTGTGAAACCAAATAGGTATATGATGCAAATATATTTTATCATGAATCTAATGCTACTAATTTGATGGCATAAATGTTGGTCTATTATTGTATAAATACGGCCAAACATAAAAAGATTTGACTTTCCAACACAATTGGACGTACACTCTTTTAAGGATGGAGAGAGTACAGGCAGAGATGGCATCACTTAATTTGGGAGAAGGAGGCCCCACCCTGGAAATCTGGGAGGGAGGGACGAATTAGGAGGCAACATCTATGTCCGTAAGACTCTTAGCGTAGATAGAGCGTAAGTGGAGCATTTTCGCATGGGAAAAGATCCACCAAAACATGGATGTGAAACCTCAGTTAAACTACTTATATTCCATGAATATTTTACATCTATGCAACAATCAAATATTTATTTTCTAATTTCATCAAAACATAAAGGAAATAATTCCCGCAAGAACGGGCGGGGTATTATATGTTATCCTTAATCATTGACAATATTTTACATGAATCTTGGGGATGCCTGGTCTCAATTTCAGTCATTAACAATATTAAATAATTATGCACCAAGCTGAACACTCCAGAAATGGCGTAAATTAGAAAGAAAAATAGTAAACAGTGAATTAACATGCAGAGATAATATTCTTTTTGCTAAATAACATGGTGTGGATGTAGGCGGTCACAAACACGTACACATACTCATCCCTAGAAACGGAAGCACGTACATCCAACCACTACTGGCACCACAAAAGACTGAGCCGACAGATCTTGAGATTAACGAAATCACTACGGCCTTGCTGCCGACGAGCACACAATTTATACTGGTAAAACAATAAAGCTTTTAAACCTTGAAAAGTGCAAGCATCCATGCCAAATTTAAAACTTGAACCCGGACGGGCAAGTTTGCATGACAAAGAACCTAACCAACCAGATGGACAAGTTTCACCACAAGAAACCTAAGAGTATCTTCAGCCGTTCGACTTCCTAGGGCGTTGAAAAAGAGCCGCCTGGGGGTGAGCCGGCTCTAGATTGGCCCCTGGGGCGACCTAGCTCCCATCCACGCCCCCAGGCGGCGCCCCCAAGCCGCCGCAAATTCAAACTTGGTCATTCCCTCTCACAAAAAAATGCCACACGTCCGGCGATCACATAGGCCCAGTTCGGCGATCATCTTCTTGCCATAGTTTGGCGATCGAATGGGAAAGTTCGGCATACAAAAAAGAGAGCGTGGGCGTACACCGCATCACACGGCGGGATCGTCCTCCGGCGTCGTCGGCGTGGGGGTGCGTGGGCTAGGCGGTGTCGGAGCTACTTCTGTGCTGGGCGGCGTCGGCGCGGCTTCTGTGCTGCTGGGCGTCGTGGAGGCATCATCGCTCGGGCTTGGCGGCGGCGTCGCCGTGAGAGTGGGAGTTGGCGCCGCCGTTGACGACGGCTGGTTCAGGATGAGGCCGCGCTCCGCCAAGTACCACGCCTTGACCGCCTCGTCGTTGCTCTGGAGCATGTCCGCCCCGCCCAGCAGGAAAGCCAGGCCGGTGTTCCTCTTCTTCGCGGTGACGTTCGTCCGGAGTAGGTCGAGCTTGACGGCGTTGCTCGCCATCAACGCCGACCACCGCGCCTCGGTCTTCTCTTCACGTAGGGCGGCCGGGCCTGTGCGTCGGCGAGGCAATGCTTGATGGACTCCTGCACGCGCGTGGTAGCTGAGTCGGCCTGTTTCCCCTTCTTGGCCCCCTTGTTGCCCTCGGGGCGCCCTTCGCCCGCGCCCGGCGTTGGCGCGTCCGACTTGTAGGTCTCCTTGGCCTTGGCGAGGGTGCGCCGGACATCCGCCCATTTGTCGCACTTCTCGATCCATTTGAAGACGTGGAGGTATTTGAAATCTTGGTCACTGCTGTCCTGCCGGAACATGCCAAACATCCGCACAAGCTGTGCCGAGGGACTACTAGTGAGCGGCGCGTGCCCGGCGAAATGGAAAAGGAGAGGCCGGCGATCCATACCTGATCCTCGACGCTGGTTCCGCTCTCCGGACGAGCCGCGATCTCCTCGACGATCCCATGCCATTTGTTACACGCTAATTGAATGAGCCCCCAATGGTTCGCCATTGCCTTCGCTCCACGCTGCATGTACACGCCTTTAAAGTAGGGGTCGGTGAGTTTGTGTTCGTCGAACTCGGCCTTGATGCGGTCCCAATACGTGTCGATACTCTGGTCCGTACCGGTGATCGGGTCGAGGCAGACGACTTTCCATGCTTCGGCGAGGAACTCGTCCTGCTTGAACGCCCACTTGATGCGCGGCTCGCCGGTCCTGGTCGCCCCCTTCCTCTTCTTCCGTTTCCTCGCCGGAGCAGGCGCCGGTTCCTCCTCCTCCTCCTCCTCATTCTCCTCCGGCTCAGGCTCGTCCTCGCTGTACTCGAACTCGCCGTCCATGTCACCGTTGAGGTCCACTGTGTCGTCCTAGGTAGTAAAGTCGGGGGACGCGGCGGCGGCGGCCGAGCCGGCCTGATGATGTCGTCCATGTCGGCTTAAGTCGCGTCGGTGTCGCCGGGATGCGACGTGGAGACTTGAGATAAGGGCGACGCGCCACGGCGGAGAGGGGGTGTCCGGGAGTATGCGTACGCCGGCGGGGAGTAGTTGTACGGGGGGTACTGTACGCCGGCGAAGGCAGGCGAGGGCGTGCGCTGTGCCGGATGACCATGGAGGAAGGTGATGTTGGGGTTGAACCCGCCATGCGCGTCACCATCGGCGTAGCCCGGCGACGGCGTGCCGCCCCAGGGTTGTGGCGACGACGAGAAGCCAGCCGGTGAACCGACGCTCGGCTGGCTCCAGGGCGCGTACTAGCCATGGCCCTGGGCGGGCTCATCATCCCCACGTGAGCCGCCTCTTGTTTGGTCGACCGCTCTGCCTGTTCCGCTACCGCCGCAGCCGCGAGCCGCGCCACGTTGTCCCTGGCCTTCTTGGCGTTGGCCCTGTTCCGCCGGTCGGTGGTAACAGCCTCCCGGCGCTGAACTTCAGCCTTCCAGTCGGCGTTGGACATGCCCGGGGGCTTGGACGGTGGCGCCCTCGGCTTCCTATGCTTCGGCTGGGCTACGGCGGTGGTAGCAGTCGTCGCAGCGCGGGGGATCACGTGTTTCTTCGGCGGCATGGCGGCCGGCTGGGAGGGGAGGAGGAGGAAGATTGGC
>NC_057806.1:7443497-7447326 GCF_018294505.1 Triticum aestivum | reverse complement strand
CGCTGACGGAGCGGCCCCAAGCACCTTTTTGCTTGTGCCGGCGCCACGGGCGCCCCCAGCGCCGGCTTGGGTGCGCCGGCTGTTATTTCGGCCCAACCCGGCGAAAAACTAGCTCCTGGGAACGCGACTAGGCCGATTTTCGTCCGCCGATGCTAAAAATTCGTGTGGGAGGACCTATTGGGGGCGCGGCTGGAGATGCTCTAACAAGCTGAGCTACAGTCGTTTTTTTTTGACAGCAGAGCTACACAGTCACTTCGCAGGGAGTACTGGGACTGGGACAGAACAGAGGCTTCGCAGTTTATACACGGAAAAGCAATGGAAGTGCAAATAAGTACTACGGTTTTTTTTTCTAGACAAGTTGTGTGGCTGGAGTGAATACCTCGCCCAGCCGGCCTGTCGCAAAAACTGCACCAGCAGTGACATTCTGATGATTACGTAGACATAATTGATGAAGAGCTCGAGGCCGGGCATGTTTATTTATATAGAGAGAGATGCATGAGTAGGAACCCAACCCATTGGAGCCATTGCAGGCCTCGCTAGCTTCCTGGTCAGTTGTGGACGCCATAGATGGCTCTTGAAGCAGCCCAGCACTACCTGCAGCTCGCCGTCGGCCATGGCATGTCCTCGCCGGCGGCACTGCTCCTTGTCGTTGTTCCCTTACTGCTGTTACTGCTAGCATCAGTAAGAACCTCAGCGTCCACAAGAAAGCTGCGGCTCCCGCCTTCGCCTCCGGGCAGCCTTCCCATCATCGGTCACCTCCACCACATCGGCGTCCAGACCCACATCTCCCTCCAGCACCTGGTCGACAAGTACGGCCACAACGGCCTCCTCTTCCTCCGCGCCGGCGCCGTGCCCACCGTCATCGTCTCCTCGCCCAGCGCCGCCGAGGCTGTCATGCGCACGCACGACCACATCCTCGCGTCCCGCCCGTGGTCCATGGCCTCGCACATCCTGCGCTACAACACCACCGACGTCGCTTTCTCACCCTTGGGCGAGTATTGGCAGCACACCAGGAAGCTCGTCAACACCCATCTCCTCAGCGCCAAGAAGGTGCACTCCTTCCGCCATGGCCGTCAAGAAGAGGTACCTACCTAGACAATCATCTTTCACTTTCACTTTCACTGAGATTCGGTGACATCCACTGAATTTCAGTAAATTCAGTAGACACTAAACATTTACCTTTCGGTCAAAATATTTCAGCCATTTCAGAGAACTCAAGTGTTTTTCAGTTTTTTTAAATCAAGTATTTTTTTGAATTTGAGTGAATGTTTCGGCCCTTTGGCCGAAACACAAACCGAAATCACCAAAGTTTATTGAATTTCAGTGATTTCAACTTTGGTGATTTCGGTTGTTGCTCTTTTTTTTTCCTGAACTTAGAGTGAAAACCACTACTCATCTGCTTGGCTCGATGTGTAGGTGTGCCTCGTCGTCAACAAGATTCACGAGGCGGCCACCAACGCTCCATCCACGGCGGTGGACATGAGCGAGTTCCTGGCCGCCTACACCAACGATGTCGTAAGCCGCTCGGTGCTGGGAGCAACCCACCGGAAGAAAGGCCGCAACACGCTCTTCAGAGAGATGACCGAGACCAACGTTGACCTTCTCGTGGGATTCAACCTTGAGAACTTCATCCCTAGGTGGCCATTGACGGAGGTGCTCTTCAGGCTGGTCTGCTGGAAGGTTCAGCGACACCTCAACAAGTGGGACGCCTTGCTGGAAGAGGTCATCAAGGAACACATAAACTTGAAGCAAGATAATTCTGCCGACTTCATCCATGTTTTCCTCTCTCTACAGCAAGAGTACGGTCTCACCGACGATAACGTCAAGTCCCTCTTGATGGTGCGTACGTGCTTGTTTCTTTTTAACTTATTTATTACACTTTCAGCTTTTCCATTTGCAAATTCATGGTTGATTTAAAAGTTATATATAGTTTTTCCATTGCAAAAGTTATATACAGTTTTTCCATTGTAAACTCAAAGGTTGATTTAAAAGTTATATATAGCCCATGCCATCTCCAGGATTTCGGGGCCCTGGTGCGAAAAGGAAAATAGGCCCTAATATTTGGAAAAAAATAGTATAACTCAAGCATAATTAATATTTATATAATTTAACTTTATTTTATTTCGTACATTGTTTAGAAAATTCTCAAGTACGAATGCAAAATACTAAACCAATAAACTGACCCCTTTGAGATTGATCATCTTCTCCTTATTTTTGTTTATTCTTAAGTTTTAAGGCACCAGGACCAAGCGCAAAAGGGAGTGCATCAGGGACAGAGTAAACGTTGGCCCAAAACTGATTTTTTTTTTCAGACTAATACATATAGTATATGGACCCTATTTGGGGTCCTGTGCGAGCGCACAGCTCGCACAGGCCCTTCAGCGGCATGCATGGGCCATACAAATCCATATACAGTGTCCATGTTTTTGCATATATAGCCCATACTACTTATTACTCCCTCCGTTCCGAATTACTTGTCTTGGATTTGTCTAGATACGGATGTATCTAGACTCATTTTAATGCTAGATACCTCCGTATCTAGACAAATCTAAGACAAGTAATTCGGAACAGAGGGAGTACTACATATGCACACATGATTGTATACTAAAAGTTGACCTTTTGTTTGATCTTTACAGAACATATTTGAGGCAGCCATAGAAACATCGTATTTGGTGCTGGAATACGCCATGGCTGAGCTTATCAACAACAGACATGTTATGAAGAAACTTCAAACCGAGGTAAGGACGTTTGCATCATCCAAGGGCAAAAGGTTGGACATGATTACGGAGGAGGACCTCAGCAGCCTGCCCTACCTAAAGGCAACCATGAAAGAGGCCCTGCGCTTGCACCCACCAGGGCCTTTACTCCTCCCACACTACTCCACCGCTGACTGCAACATCGACGGATACGACATACCCGCCAAAACACGTATCCTTGTGAACGGTTGGGCCATCGGGAGAGACCCAAAAGCTTGGGAGAGACCAGAGGATTTCATGCCGGAGAGGTTCCTACAAGATGGTCAGGAGAAATCTAGCAACCTGGGTCAAGATTTTAAGTATCTGCCATTTGGATCCGGACGCAGGATTTGCCCCGGGGCAAATTTCGCACTTGCAACAATGGAGATCATGCTAGTAAATCTCATGTACCATTTTGATTGGGAGGTTCCCAATGAGAGAGAGGGTACTGGTGGAAAGGTTAGTATGGCCGAGACGTTCGGGCTGATGCTTCGCCGAAATGAGAAACTCTACCTTGTTCCAAAGATTGTCTAATAACTAGTAGTGCCCCTGATTCCAAGTGTAAGCCTATTTAGATTTGCGCGCAATAATTAAGGTGGGGCCTAAAATAAGCATGTTGTCCATGTATTGTTGTTGTCGATCGAGAAGGTGGACGAGAAGTTCAATGCACTGGTTATAGTGCAGTTATGTTGTAGTAGTCATGGAAAATAATCCATTTGAGTTGTGATGGACTTATATTATGTGCTTTTGAGGTAAGGCCATATGGACTTGTCTTTTTGTAGTTCCTTTTCATATAAGTGAATGCATTGTTGTTGTGAGATTTGTTGTAAAAGCATAGCCGTGTGGGATCTTCCTGGCATCAGAAGTTCAGAACTATTCGTGCCCATGACTATTGTTGTTGTGAGATGGCAGCAACGGGATTCAAACACATGACGCTGCGCGAATAGGCTGTGGCCCAAGAACAGCTAGACCATTGACTCACAGGTGTCTTTTATCAGTTTCCACGCTACTTAACTATACGTTGGTTGTTTAAATTCAAAAAATTCCGATTTTTTTGCTCGAAACGCCCATTTACCCGTGTGTGTGTGTGTGGG
>NC_057806.1:7440482-7443179 GCF_018294505.1 Triticum aestivum | reverse complement strand
TCGAAATATCGAGCGGTAACCAAAACTTCGGTGCTGCGTGTGCTGGCATGGTTCTTCGTGACCATGAAGCTGCTATTATTTTTAGTGCGTGCCTACAGATCCTTGTTTGCAATGCTGCTTTGGAGACTGAACTCTTAGCTCTTCGTGAAGGCTTATCTTTGGTGATATAATGGAGTAACTTTTTGCAATTAATGTCGGGTGCGGTTTTCTCGAGGCGGTTAATATGATCTCAATAGCAGGGTTTGCAACAGATCGAGACACACTTCCTTTGTTAAGGAGACCAAATAGTTCATGGAGGAACCTAATTCTTGTATTACCCATAAACGTTGGTGCCAAAATAACTCTAGAGATTTTATGGAAAAATTTAGGAGATCTCAACACCGCACTGTTGTGTGTCTTGGGCGTTGCGCAGACCGGGTGTCATGGCGTGTTAGTTCCTCAGCATGCATCGGATGGCGCAGTGGCGGGCAGTGGCGGCGGATCCAACGCTAGCGTGCGCAGATTCTCTCCCTGTCAGCCGCGGCACCTTTAGTCGGGTCGGGTTGGATGGGTTCGGGCCATGTCCCTGGACCTATTTTGCCTGATGCGGCCGTTCCTTGTACGTTAGTGGGCGTTTCTGACGAGCGCTTCTGCCTCCTGCTCCCCTGGTTCGAGGGACTATCGCTGAGTAGAATTTTTTTGCCTAGATCCGCCGGCATAGTGGTGCAGGGACAAACACCACTAACCTCCTTTGGAGGTCATTGTCACGGTGACGGTCTCATCGAACTCCGAGGGAAACCTCATTTTGGCTTGCCGGACTAGACAGTGGCGGCATCTGTTGTCGTCTACCTTCTTGGAGGCACTGTTTTGGAGCTCATATCTACCGGAGAGATCTTGAAGGCGTAACAGCGTTGGATCACCGCATGGACCCATTGGGAAGGGTCGTTTGTGATACGTCTCCAACGTATCTATAATTTTTGATTGCTCCATGCTATATTATCTACTATTTTGGGCAATATTGGGCTTTATTTTCAACTTTTATATTATTTTTGGGACTAATCTATTAACCGGAGGCCCAGCCCAGATTTGTTTTTTTATGCCTATTTCAGTGTTTCGAAGAAAAGGAATATCAAACGGAGTCGAAACGGAACGAAATCAACTGGAGAAATTATTTTTGGAAGGAAACCTACCGGATAGACTTGGACCCAACGTCAGAAGATGAAGAAGGAGCTCACGAGGGTAGGGGCGCGCCCACCCCCTGGGGCGTGCCCCCTGCCTCGTGGCCCCCCCTTCGGTCCACCGACGTACTCCTTTCATCCATATATACCTACGTATCGTAAAACTTCCAGAACGGACAATAGATCGGGAGTTCCGCCGCCAGAAGCCTTTGTAGCCACCGAAAACCAATCTAGACCCGTTCCGGCACCCTGCCGGAGGGGGCAATCCTTCTTTGGTAGCCATCTTCATCATCCCGGTGCTCTCCATGATGAGGAGGGAGTAGTTCTCCCTCGGGGCTGAGGGTATGTACGAGTAGCTATGTGTTTGACCTCTCTCTCTCTCCCGTGTTCTTGATTTGGCACAATCTTGATGTATCGCGAGCTTTGCTATTATAGTTGGATCCTATGTTTCACCTCCCCCTCTTCTCTCTTGTAATGAATTGAGTTTCCCCTTTGAAGTAATCTTATCGGATTGAGTCTTTAAAGATTTGAGAACACTTGATGTATGTCTTGCCGTGGATATCTGTGGTGACAATGGGATATCACGTGATTCACTTGATGTATGTTTTGGTGATCAACTTGCGGGTTCCGCCCATGAACCTATGCATAGGAGTTGGCACATGTTTTCGTCGTGATTCTCCGGTAGGAACTTTGGGGCACTCTTTGAGGTCCTTTGTGTTGGTTGAATAGATGAATCTGAGATTGTGTGACGCATATCGTATAATCATACCCACGGATACTTGAGGTGACATTGGAGTATCTAGGTGGCATTAGGGTTTTGGTTGATTTGTGTCTTAAGGTGTTATTCTCACTACTAGGGAAAAGCCTATACACAGAATTTTACCAGTAGCGTTGTACAAAATCAAGCGCTGCTGCTACTTAGTAGCAGCGCGCGTAAATAAACCGCGCTACTGCTATGACTTTAGCAGTAGCGCGTACTAGAGAAAAGCGCTACTGCTACGTTTGAACTGGGCGCACATGGCTAGCCCAACCTAGCAGTAGCGCGTATAATGGCCCAGCGCTACTGCTAATCTCCTTAGCTGCACCGCGCTTACGTGTAAAGCGCTGCTGCTAACGGAAATAAAATAAAGTGAAAAACAAGTAGAAAAGTAAATGAAAATGAAAGAAATAGAAAAAGGAGAAAGGGAAAAAATAAAATGTAAAGAAAAATAAAAGAAAAAAGGGAAAAAGGGAGAAAGAATAGCAGTAGCGGGTTCTGCAGAAAATCGCTATAGCTGCAGCGTGTATTCCAGAACGCGCTGTAGCTAACGTAGCAGTAGCGCCCTTTCTGGAACGCGCTACTGGTACTTCTGACTTAACCACGCGGTTCGTCCTTCCCCACGGCCACTTCATCCCCCAAATCAACTCCACTCTCGCCGCCGCCGTCGCCCCTCGGCCGCCGCGCGCTCTCCCCATGCCGCCCCCGACCCCAGATTCAACGCCGGCCCCACCCCCGACCTCAACGCCGTCCGGGATGCCGCCCCCGACCCCGACCTCAACG